>NW_027109445.1:102230-104601 GCF_000696795.3 Halyomorpha halys
AAAAAAAAAAAACCTGAATCTTTGTCCCCATTATCTTTGTGGCGTTTTAGAAAAGAGAGATGCCAGAGACCGCTTCCAGGAGCTTTACTGATGGGCTTAAGGGAAAGTAGAGGGACTTAATTGACAGGCGGACTTAATTATCTCGGACCTACCTTAATACGAAGGATTACTTGAGGGGGAAGAGGGGAGTTTTAGCAACAGAATGCCAAGGAGAACTTTCCTGAGGGATATTGCAGCTTGGTAGTAGCACTTAACTCTACTAACACTTCAGCTAATTTAATTAATCTAATTAAGATCTTCAATTAATCAAATAATAATCTTTTGATAAATTCTAATATTATTATCAGGCGTAAATGATTCAAAGATGTGATAGTAGAACTCAAGAGAAACAAAAAACTTCATAACGTCTATGGTCCGATTTCACGCAGAAAAATGGGAAATTTATGTAAAAATCCATTATTTTTGAAACAGTATTTAATTTTTTATATATCATCTATACTCTACTTTCATTAAATTATTTAAGTATTTCAGTAATTTATAATTATTTTTACCAAAACCACTGGTACATTGAGGAGACAAAACCTTTTTTTTAAAGATTTCAGGCGAATCTCAGCTTATTCTAGAACAGGCCTCAACCTTATTAATATGATCTGAAAGATTGTTGAACAAATTTTTCTTGAAGCAATGAATCTATAGTCAAGTAGAAAGCTGAAAATAAAATACTTAGCCCAACAGTTTTAACAAAAACAATATTATCTAATTTAAATATTTTCTCTACCAAACGCAGAGAAGTCCCTACCAAATTATATTCATACTTTAATTTTAAAAAATATATATATGTTTTATAAATCGAAAGTTTTCGCTTGCATTAAATGTTTTAGGCATCAAGTAAGAAATATGCTACAATGTCTTTCTATATTAAAATTCAAATTCGGATACTGTCAGTTCCTAGAAATTCATGTTCACAATAACTTAAGTTAAAAACATCCCCAATTTACAATGGCTTCGCAAAATGTTCCTTCTACTCATCGTAAAGTATTGTCTCTTAACATGTGCATTGTTTATTATACAAAATTGATTATAAGGTGACAGAAGATATATATTGTGACAAAGGTAACATACTGGTATTTATGAGTATAAGAATTTTATTTTTGGAAACAGTAAATCGATTAAACTTTAACTGATCTGATCTCTTATAATAATTGAATATTTCGGGCATTAATTTTCAATGAAGATGCAATGTAAATTTTAGGAAAAAAAGGATTTATACTTGGAAGAATATTTTATATACCTCTTTATGATTAGTAACTTGTTTAATTTTTCTAAACCTTAAATTTTTGTAGTTCTCAGATGAGTTTTATAGCATAATCTCAGTCATGTCTTCAATTTCAAACAAAAATAATTTCTAAAAATATACCTGGCTTTTTACAACTTTGACACCCAATAACTCTTTTCCTATAAATTTTAGCACATTGATTATTAAGAATAATTTTTAGAACTTTTAGTGGGATTAATAAAACTCTCAATAGAACTTCTAAAAAACGAAAGAAAAAAAACTATATTGAGAGGTGGTGAAAATTTAATATTCTTTGAGTTCTGTTTCCCCTAAGAGTTCTAACAATTATCCTTAATTATCATAACTCTAAAGTTGGTAGCAAAATAGATATAGGGTTTCAAAGTTAAACAAAACATGTGGTTACCGAGTATATGTTTGATGATATTCTTCATGTCTTGAAGGACAGAACTATTTCTGTAAATAATTAAGGACAATAGAGGTTTTTTTATTAAATATTCAGAGGATGGCGAAACAACTTCACAGAGGTTAATTTCCTTGAGATGTATAGTTTTAAATTAAATATTGAATTATTTAAAACTGCTGGAGCAGACTAATTATAATAATAATAATAATCAATGCACTGTCAAAAATCCATTTATTAAACAACTATTTTAATAATCATTTAACTGTAATGAGGAGATTCTTATAATTTATAGAATAATTAAGATACTTACCTACGTATTAGTTTCTCTCTCATAAGTCTCAAAAATCATTTTTAAATACTAATAACTTACCCCTGGAGAACAGATTCGTTATCTTGGACTACACCTTGACAAACGACTAACCTGGAATCCTCACACAAGACTGAAAAGACAGGAAACTGCACACAGATTCCGACTATTACAGCACTTACTAGACAAACGGTCTAAACTTCCAACTCAATACAAAAGACTGATCTACATGATAATAATAAGGCTCATCTGGACATACGGCGTTAAGCTTTGGGTAGTGGAACCTTCAAATTCCTCTCATATCCAATCCTTCGTAAAATCCTCAATGCTCCTTATTTTGTTACTAATAAAACCATCCATAAAG
>NW_027109445.1:106086-118620 GCF_000696795.3 Halyomorpha halys
GAGGATTCCATGTCAGTCGTTTGTCGAGATGTAGTCCTAAGTAACGGATCTGTTCGACAGGAATATTTACAAAATTTATTTTTATTTTTCCATTCTCACGCAAATATTTTTAATACTAACGAACTATTTTTAATTTTATAAATCAATATAACATCCATCCCATTCGTTGCAAATTTGGCCCAAAACAGATATGTGTCTTTTCATTCCAAACTATGTGTCTATTCAACCCATCCTAACCCATTAGTTCTAAATGTCTCATCTTTAACAATCCCTGATAATCCACCGAGGCGTCTGAAAAGAAGATGGCCACGGGACCTTCTAATTTAAATTAATGCTTGAAGTACCATCAACGGGTGGTTCCTACCCAAGATTTTCAAGTGTAAATAAAACATTCCATAGATTTACTTATTGTATTTAGTATTTGTTACAGTTGTAAATTACATTAAATAAATAAATAAAAAATAAATCAATATATATTATATTGCACTATAATACGGTCGTCAAACCGGAGATACTGTACGAAATGCAAACCGCTTCTTTCCACAGCCTAACGAAAATTTAAAAAGAAGAATAATAAGAAGAATTTATGGCCCAAAGAAGACACAGAAAGGCTATCGGTTGAGGCCTAATAAAGAAATATACAAAGAGATAAATAATTTGGAAACGGACATAAGAATAAAAAGATTAAGGTTCTACGGATATATGGGTGTACCCAGTGTAGGATGTACCCAAAGAGATTAAATAGAGAAATCTTCTATAAAATGAGAGGGTACTAGAGTGCTATTCTGCTATTCTATTCGTGCTATTCTTCCTAAAACAGAATAACAGACCAAGACTGGTTCGATAGGTATGACTATGTGAAGAGGTGCGAGAAAGGGTGTCTCGTAGACCTAAGAAAGAAAGAAGGAACAATCGGAAAGAATGAGAAAGAGGTAGGAAGAAAAAAAGAAGGAGAGAAGGAGTATAAAAGTAAGTGAAAATAATGATATTCGCGAGGTCTTTAAGTCTTTGAAAAAAAAAAACATGATATCATTTACAGATTTGTTAAATAAATAAAAGACTTGACGAATAAAAAGGTACGATGTCAATACTACCAGCCGCAAATGTCTTATTTCTGTTCAAAACCCAAAACTTACCAAATACGTTTCGGGCTACTGCTTGGAGGTTTATCAGTCGTCTCAGATCTTATAAACTTTTCAGTGATTTATTCATTACTTAAAGAAATAAAATTTTTGATTCTTTTGAATACAGAACTTCTTTATCTTCAATATTCAGGAAGCTAGAAGCCAAATACGGGTTTAATTTTTATTATGATATACCTGAAGAACTGATTGTGCTACCTAAGAAGTTTACATATGGGAACATTTATAATTGTTCTTCTTTAACAGTTGTGGTATTTTCTTTTTAATATCACTATAAAAATTGCTCGAAAAAGAACCAAATAGGTAATGAAGGTTCACAAAATAACTGGAAAAATTATTTATTAATAACGGACATTTCATCCTAATTTGCAGAAATCCACCGGAAGAATCCAGAAAGGAGGATGAACTAGTTAAAGTTTCTCTCTTTCTGGACTTGCAACGTCAGGGTTGTATTATATAAATGCATACCAACATATCTCACATTAACTAACCAAAATACTGATTTGGACCGTTATTATTTGACCGTACATAATGGGCCGGGTGTCCTGACAGTGCCTTCGTTCACCTATTCATCGTACAAAGCGCTGCCAATTCTTCCTCAACATCCTGGATCCAACATCTCCGAGGTCGTTCTCTTCTTTTGGCGTAATAGAGTGTCCCACGTTAAATCTTTAATAATCACTATGTATTCCAGCCATTAAATTCTACTGGCTCGCATAAAACTAACTATGTCGCAAGATCCGTAAAATCCATATAATTCGCGTTTTTTCCGGATTCTCTATTCACCCCTCTACCACAGGTCCGTATATTTTTCGGAGAATTTTATCTTGAAAATTTTTTGAGAGTTTATTGAAAAGGTACAGATGGTCCATGTTTCTGTCACAAATGCAGGGGCATTGGACTTGGTAACGTTGTATATAAGCTCACTTTGGCGCTGCGACAACAGCGATGGCCAGAAAAACTTTCAATTTAAGATAAATGCTTGGTTAAAAAAATAATTAAAACCTGTACCTGTACAACCCATGAAGGGGCAGGTGAGTTTATTTTGTCAAATATTATTTATACTTTATTTTGTCAAATATTATTTATACTTTATTTTGTCAAATATTATTTATACTTTATTTTGTCAAATATTATTTATACTTTATTTTGTCAAATATAAAAAAAAACTACTACTCCTACAAAGATAAACATAATTAACTATTTTGTAGTAAATTTAACTAGCTTTAATTTGAGCGCTGGCAGACATCTGTACGTACAATGGTTTCTGAAATGAAGTTTTTCATAAATCAAACTTATTGTCCGAACAACTATAAGTCAATTTATTTAAGCAAATATCATGAAAACTACTATTCCTACGAAGGTAAAGTTCACAAGCTTCTTTATAGCCCATTAAACTAGCTTTAATTTGAGTGCTAATAGACATCTGTACGTCACATAGTTCCTGAGATATAGAATTCTCAAAATAAATTAACTAACTGCCAATCTTTAAGTTTGCTTTTTAAAAAGCTATATCTCGAGAACTATGGGACGTAAATAGCTCTTTTAGGGCTAATATTTCAGCAAATGTACTCTTCTTTAAATAATGTTCTCTTAGATTTTCTAGTGTTGTTGGTAGTTTTTATGATATGGAGAATGAGAGAACTCCGAATGAAAAATTAGTGTTTTTTAAAGGTTTTCAAACAACCGCCATTTTTTATTCCCCCTACCTATACTTGGTAGACTCATCAATTTTGACTAGTAATTATACCTAGTTTTCATTAAAGTAAAAAAAAATTGGGGTGAGATAACTGACTTTTTTTCTTTCCAGCTCTTGTACTATACGTTTATTATCTAGCTCTTGAATTGCTGCTCGAACTTGCTTACATAATATTGGTATAATTTTCATTTATTTCTAAAGCACCTTCAGCTTTTAGTAATTTAAACACGTCCATAAAGGACTGCTTATTCCTTGCCACTTAGCAGATATCACTCATCTTTTTTTTTCCTGCAAAAAATAAATCATGAATGAATAAATTGCATTACATAATGAAACATAAATATCGAATGCAACCTTTTTCTACTATATGTTCTTGAAGGTGTCCGATAAAATACTTATCTGAAGTTTTAATGTGACCATTCTGTAAGGTACTCAACTGAAATTTTTGGAGGCGAGGGGTCACCGCGTAAGTGTTAAGGCACAAATCTGTGTGGATGCATGCAATATATTCTATTGGTTATTCACTGCATCAAAAAATAGTTATTTCTGCTGTTTGTTGTACATTTTTTTTTCTTACTGCTACTCAAACTATCTTCTCGCCTTTACAAATACTGCTTTGATGGAGATAATGCTCTTGATATCCTTTGATGACCACTCTAAAAAAATTTCGTGAATTTCAAGGAAGAGGCCATAGGTACTTGAGGAAAATTTTGATTTTACCTCGATTTTAATAAACCTTGATCAACTTTAGGTTGACTCAGTCCTTTCATCCCCCCTCCCTATAGCTATAGCCTGAAGATAGTCCTCAAGGTGCCCCCTCAGACACAAATCTCTCCCCTTCACTACAGTTCTAGAGGCCATCCGAAAATGAATAGGAGATGTGAAGATGGGAGTGAGCGTTGATAATCCTTGATTCTTGAATATATTCGTCTGTTGCCGCGACAATAGGATCACGCAGAGGAAATAACTTAATCACCTGAACAGATCCATGATGTTATTATTATCGGAGTTAGTCTCGCCTCCGGGTGGACAATGCTCCGAGACCAATCCTTCGCTCTGGAGGCTGCCTTCACGCTGGTTCAGATCTATGGTAATAAATCATTAGAATGGGAATCTCGGGTGGGAATCCATTACTAGATAGCATTTAACAACTTTCATCTAAGATGAAAAGAATGTGATTCCTCCATGTTTTTTTATCATTAAGCATATGATCAATAACAGTATAGATATATAAATTGTAGTGGAAATTGAAGACAATAAATGTTGAAAATTATAGAACTCAATACATATCCTTGAAGTACACTAGCTTTATATTTTTTTGTTTTTAAGAAGGTACTATTTCTCCAAAAAATCTTTTTTAACGACGTGTGTTAAATTAAATGATACGTTCGCTTCAAAACAAGCGAATTCCATTTACAATTTTTAATATTTACTTTTTTTTAACGGCTTTTGTTCGAAATTATCGTAAGATGAACAGACTTCTTACAAAAAAAAAATTGGTTTTACACTTGAAAAATGATTGTGAAATTTTTAGGTGTAAAAGTAGTTCTGAATGCTCTGAAACGAACCAAATAAAAGCTGGATGAAGAACTACAGGTCAGTGTCTAAGGTTCAACTTTTAATTCCCACTACAATTCATACATATATACATTATAAGTCCGCACACACAGTTATCTTTAATTAAAATTGATGAATAAAATATAAATAGTCTAGTTAAAAAAAAAAATATTATATCTACATAACTGTTTTTTTGGCTTAGTAAAATACATCTACTATAAATAATGAATCATAATTATGAATTTTAACAAGTTGAAGTCGGTGTTGTATTAACTCCATCTTACATTTATGTATCATTTTATTATATCACGGATCTGCATTATTATTAGCACATATGAAAAAAATATACCAACGCTAAAATTTACTTAGAACGACTTATAAATAACTATTCATTTTTAATTATGATCGAGCTGACTCTCTCTCAAATTCAAAGAAAAGTGAAAAATTATTTGGACTATGAATTTATTACCCCCCCTCCGAAGTAAAATCATGGTTTCACGTCTCTAAGAGAATGTTAAAAAAAAAACAAAAAAACACGAACATTTGTTTTATTTATGACAAATATGAAGTTTCAGGGAAGTGCCGAGGTCAGAAATGTAAATTTTTAATGATCACCCAAGTTTATCAAACAATTGAACTACCCAGCCTTTTGTATTTAAAAACTAATTCTGTTCTAGCACTACAATTTGATGATGAATATTGGTTTCGTGTTAATAACTAGAGACAGGCATTATGTAAAATTTCATCTTTTGTTTCCTTGCCTGGAACTCGGAAAATCTTGTCAGAAATTCAAATCATGCAAAAGGGCGTTCTATAGTGTTATATTGCACTTTTTGGAGTTATTGCACGAATTTGTACATTAGAGGATTTTCTGTATAAGTTTTGACTATGAAATGATTGTTTAAAATTACAAATTTAAATTATTCATGAAAAAATTAAATAAATAATTTCTGGAAATTAATAAATTTGTGTTTAATTAAATGATTCATTATATGGGCTCTATTATTCCTATTACAAACACATTCTATTTTGGTCTGATCCGCGACCTGCGGGAAATAGAAACAAAACCGAAATCCCATTGCTTTAGAAAATCATAAGTTGATGCTCATTGCAATAAAATTAAGTATTTTTTTCTTCTAAGCCCCATGGGTGCGTGGAATGAAGTCATGATTAAAAATGGGTTGAAGGTAGCCTCTTTTTCTGCATTCTCGTTATGCATTTTAAGAGGGGGCTGAGGAAATTTCATTATTTGGGAAGGAGTAGTAGGTATTGTGTCTGTCTGTTGGTGATGGGTATTTGATTGAAATAATAAAATTAATTTTTTAATTTTAAACTATATTCATAAACAAGACTAATGCTTGAATTTTTGGGATCATAAGTTTAGATGTGATGTTTATAAAAATCCATAAAATCAAATTTATGAATTAAAATATTGGTGTAGGTAGTTATTTTGTTCCTCATTTAGTTAAAATGAAATTTCAAAAATCAGTATCCAAAATTTTGAATAATTAAGAATTGTAGAGTACAGATATATCAAATCCCATGTTTGGAGCTTAGTGCTGGACTTAAATATTTTAAACACAGCTTTATTAATTTTTCTGAAAATTAAAATTGCGCTAGTTTCAGGAGTTTGAAATGGAATTTTCTAGTCTTCATAATAGTAATAAAAAATCATTAAATGCCATTAGTATTCACTTAGCCATTCAACTGTCAACAAAATATTAGGTTTTCAATTAAAATAGTTTAGTTTTGCTGTTTGCGAACGCAAACATTATGTATATTCACAAATATAACATTCTGTACGTTAGGAATAAATTTTTACAAATATTCTGTATTATCTTGTTTTATTCTCATTATTATATTAATTCACTAATTGCAAATTTGCCGCTTTATTATTCACTTCAAAGTCCTTTGAGTTATTTTATTATTATTATATTTTATTTTACTTTTTCAATAACTATTATTTTATTTTTATTTTTCCTTTATTTTCATTTTAGTAATTGTTAATTAAATTATTAATTGTATCACATGAGATCAATTCATATTGTACTTATCTAGCTTTATAGTTATATATCCTCCACAACGCCCTAATAGTCAAAATTGTAATTTTTTTTATTTAAAAACAATTTTGATCCTTTTTCTCAACTTTATTCTTTTTAAACTTCCAACGTTTCGACCACTCAGGTCATTTTCAAGGATTCCTTTACTTTGTTTTCATTTTTTCTTTTAAAATTCTTTAAATGCCGGCTAATCGCCTTTGTCCCATAAATTCTTCTATACAATTCCTTCCCAAATTTAAAACTTTTATTAACCACTTTTATTACTATTATTTTCATTTGCAAACTCCAAACAAGTGGTTAGTAAAAGTTTTAAATTTGGGAAGGAATTGTATAGAAGAATTTATGGGACAAAGGCAATTAGCCGGCATTTAAAGAATTTTAAAAGAAAAAATGAAAACAAAGTAAAGGAATCCTTGAAAATGACCTGAGTGGTTGAAACGCTGGAAGTTTAAAAAGAATAAAGTTGAGAAAAAGGATCAAAATTGTTTTTAAATAAACTAAACCACTCTCAAACAAGTATATTAATAAAAAATAAAACGAAATTGTAATATTTATATTTCACTTATGTCTATCATTTTTATGAGTTATTTTGCTACCGACAAATAGATGTCGTCATCTGGTCGCACCGGATTGGTTGTAATTTTTTAAATGAATAATATAAAAAAAAATGTGGTAAGTAATAAGCGAGTTTATTTTTATTCAAATAAGGTTAGATAATAATAATTATATCCCATGCATATATTAAAAAAATAATTAAATATGTACCTCTACAATCCATGAAGGGTCAGGGGTTCAATATTTTGTAAGGAAGTACTTTTACTAGACCATCGGTTGTGCAAGGAGGTGATTTGCTCAGAATCATTACTCCACATTTTCACTCAATTAGAGTAAAGGCCCCGGAGGGCTCCCGAAACCACAGGGCTGACTCACACAGTGAAACAGAAAATAATTATCTCCCACAGCTAGATTCGAGCCCGTGTCCAATGAGCTATCGAATCACATATAAATAATAAAGTTATAAATAACAGAATAATGTGGATTTGTGTGATTTACACACAGCCTGGCACGTTTAGTTTAGTTTTTAGTGCACAAATTCGTACATTTTGACTTTTTTTAATAAACAGTTTTCAGTACCTTTCTGTATGAAAACCTGACCTCAAGTAATAAGGCCTCTAATATTAAGACATGGGTTTCATTGCCAGTATAATGCATTCTTTTTATACTCTGATTGTTCATATAGAAATGTAAATTAATATTTCCCGATAAAAGCCATATTTTTGCCATTATTCAGGAGAACTGGAGTAACAAGATACTAAGAGATGTGACCGGCATTGACTGGTGGGATATGGAATGGGGATTCTGTGAGAGGCGACACAGTGCTGTAGAGTCCTTTGATAGGATTCGGTCCGGCCAATAACAGCCACACAATGGATCTCAGCCACAATTGAAACAAATTGAAAAAAAAAAAAAGAAGAAGAAGAGGGAAAAAATGGCAGAGCTGATAGATCCAGCGAGTAGGGACCTATCTCAGGGAACCGTTGGAGCGTAGGTAAGATGAGGTCATTACCGTCACCAACAATAACCAACTAATATTCAAATTTTAAACGTTTTGAATAACTTTAAATCCTTTTAACTGCATTAGAGGATTATTACAATATGTCATAATTATTACTATCAGGGAATCATGTTTAGTAATGAATAGTTAACATGCAAAACAATAAATTTACTCCTGTTTTGTTATTGAATAAGCATGTTGTATGTAAATGAGTAGATTTTATAAAAAATAATAACTAATTTCATTAGTGGAAGCTACCATGTTTTGTCGATGTAAATTAAAACTGGAAGTTTGCAAACTTCATATTCATAGCCTCCGTAATATTTCTAAACAAAATGAAAAATGTTAGCATTGTGAATGCACAAATCTGGGACAGTACCTTCCTTCCTTTACCTTCCCCCCTCCTCTCCATTTAGATATTGCTTCGAAGTAATAAGAATCCCGGGCCCTTCACAAGAGCCGTAAAAAATGCATTTCTGATTAGCTCATTACCGTTTAGCTTCTGGGAATTGTTTCGAAAGTTCATTTTCAAGAGGCTGTCCGGCAGTTTAATTATTGCCAACAATTACCACTTTGTTTTTCACGAGCGTAAAAGTTCCATTATATTATCCCCACCACCCTCCCTATCTAAAAACAATTGCAGCTTCCAGTTGTCCATTACTCCTGGGATGGAATTGGCTGAGGAGTTCGGGAGTCGGTATCTTTGATCTTCCTCTTCCTGAGGCATCTCCCTCCGCGACAGGAGCTAATGGTTATCAAAAAGGAAGTGGTTACGGGTGCCAGGGTCTAAGAGGTCGTGAGTGTGCTTTTCTTCCTACCTCTAGGCGGCAAAAACTACACGAAGGCGTTAAACCCACTTTCCAACCTTTTATTTCCATTAAACGTGCAACTTCTTTAGGAGGCAGCTCAAAAAACATTAAACATTCCTCGGATCGCTGATAGCGTCATCAACTATGAGCCATTCTTCGAGAAATGAATTTTCTGAGTTTCTCATTTGCAGACGAAATCAACTATAAATAAAGTTTACCGATGGTCTTTCTTTTCCTAAAAGTTAATATGAACTGGGACTTATATTTGGCATTTTAAATATTTTAAGAATCCTGGTTTTCCGGTTTCGGCATATCCCAAAACCAGTACTATCGTGATTCTTTCTTTTCGTTTTTCTACTTTTGTTATGGATTACAATAATATTACGTGAAATCAGTAATAATAATGGCTTAGTGAGCCTGAAGGTTCGATGCCAAAACCACTAATTACTTTCTACAAGCATCTGTCCAGTAATGCCCGTTCAGACCCTATTCCACAGGATCAGCCTTGAAGCAATCTTCCCACCTACGTTTCGGTTCAGTTTTTATTAAGATTTTTGGGATCCGTCCATCGCTAAGCCCTGAAACCTTTCATGTCCATCTTATTCACCGTAATAATATCACCTGTAATATATTAACATGTTGCAGTTCATACAATTATATTATTCAATAATTGTAATTATATTCATATAAAGTACGTTATCTTTTTTTACTCTTTCAAATTTAACCAAGATATTGCTAAAAAATAATATGCGTTAGGGCAAAATAAGATATTTAAATCTGTATGCATGAAGTTTTGCAACATTTCTCTGGTTTGAAAGATTTATAATAAATTATACTTTGATTTATTACAAATGATAAATTACCAGATTATAGACAAATTGGTATTGAAAACTTGTCATTTAGTCTGTTTTTTTCTTATTCTAATTATAAATCTTATTCCATGGAAATTTATAATATATTTAATTTTTCTGGGCTATTTATTAGCCTTCTTATTTTATCCATTTCTTATTAATAATGTTACATTAATAAAATATTCCATCTGACGTTTCGGATTGTCCATCTATCTTTAAGGTTATAAAAATACAGAGGAATATCGCTAATTCGAAACTCCTTAATCTGGATCATTCCATAATCTGAACCACCCTCCAAAAAAAAAATAAATAAATAAAGATTTGATTTTATATATGAATTATACATATTAATAATAAAAAAAAAGTTATCTACATTTTATTTTATAATAACATCCAAATTACGTATTAAAATTATGAAGCATATATATTTTCTCAGTTTCTTTATCGACGGATATTACTAACATTTTTACTTAATTAATTTTCAGTGTAAAATTGTATTGTTAGTACAATGATAGTTCACGCTATTAAAGAACAATTAACTATGAGTTTTAAGAAAATACATATGTATGAACAAACAAAAAGATTATTTGACATTAAAATAGTAATAAATAAACTGCAGGTATTTCTTATTTACCAATGTTATTACTAAATTTTCTTACTACAGTCTTATCAGTTGTAAACATTTGCTTAACATTCACCCAACGAATAAGAAAATAGAGTTAACAATTATTGAAAAAATATTTTTATGTAAATACATATATAATTTTCGTTTTTGGATTGATTTGTTATTTATGAAGTGACCATTTTTTCCTGTTTGGTTATCCGAATTTTTCGCTAACCCGAACTAATTAAAACCAAGGGGGTTCGAATTAGCGAAAAATTTATTTTTAATTTTGCAAACCTTTTTTCATTAATTAATAATAAATAATGAAGAGGTTAACGAACAAGAAAAATGATTGCAGATTTATTCAATAAATCAAATTTATATCCAAATCCGTCTCAACACTTTATTTTTTCATTAGTCCAACGTTTCGGCCTTTCTAGCCATCTTCAGGGACATCTTCAATACAAAAATCCTTCTCACATTAATTTATAATTTCTATTGCAGGCTATTCTGCCCAGGTCATTTTCTTTATTTAAAGTTCAAAACCTCTTTATTTAATATTTAAAAGCATTAACATTTATTTTTTTCTATAAGATTATCAACAGTATAAAACACAACCCCATATAACAAACCATTTATTATGGTTATATGATATCATAAATGGTTTGTTATATGGGGTTGTGTTTTATACTGTTGATAATCTTATAGAGAAAAATAAATGTTAATGCTTTTAAATTTTAAATAAAGAGGTTTTGAACTTTAAATAAATGGTTTGTTATATGGGGTTGTGTTTTATACTGTTGATAATCTTATAGAGAAAAATAAATGTTAATGCTTTTAAATTTTAAATAAAGAGGTTTTGAACTTTAAATAAATGGTTTGTTATATGGGGTTGTGTTTTATACTGTTGATAATCTTATAGAAAAAAATAAATGCAAAAAAATAAAAATAAATTTTAAATAAAGAGGTTTTGAACTTTAAATAAAGAAAATGACCTGGGCAGAATAGCCTGCAATAGAAATTATAAATTAATGTGAGAAGGATTTTTGTATTGAAGATGTCCCTGAAGATGGCTAGAAAGGCCGAAACGTCGGACTAATGAAAAAATAAAGTGTTGAGACGGATTTGGATATAAATTTGATTTATTGAATAAATATTACCTTGTCTCAAAAAGTTTTGAAATAATATAATTAATGATTGCAGATGTTTTAATTCTATTTTTCTTTTCTGAGTGATTTATTAGCGTTCTTCCTTCAACCTATTATTTTTATTAATTTTATATCATTAAAATATTTCTTCAGACGTTTCATACTGTTCGTCAATCTTGAGGTGCCGAATCTAAAAATAGTTACAATATGCTTTAACATTTAATGTTTATTAATCACCTTGAAAATAGGCAACGTTTATCTTACTCACAATTAAGTTTTAATATTTCTTTTAGTTTTTATAATTCTTGATAATTTTATATACATTTTACATTATTTTTTATCTTTCGATTTTTTTTTCCTAAATGCTTTTGGCGTCATAATTCTTTTTGTGTGATTCCTAGTCGAAATGGTGCCACATTTTTTAAAAACTGTAGCCAAAAGTATAAAGATATTGATGCAAAAATAGTTTAGAGAAAAGAAAAACCCAAGTAAAAAAATAATGTAGAAGATGGTCAGGGTTGCGGTCAAGACATGACCGAAAATAGTTAACAACTATTTATTTTCCGGCGTTTTGACACACTTTGTAAAGATTCATCAGGGGTTTTCAAGTTGATAGCTTTAGGGACTTTTCCGCTTTGGCGACTTTTATCAACTTGAAGAGCCTTGAAATAAATAGTTGTCAGCTTAATTGTAAGTAACATAAACGTCGCCTAGTTTTCAAGGTGATTAATAAACATCAAATGTAACTATTTTCATAATCGGCACCTCAAGATGGACGAACAGTATGAAACGTCTGAAGAAATATTTTAATAATATAAAAGTATTAAAAATAATTAAGGTTGAAAGAAGAATCCTAATAAATCACCCATAAAAGAAATAGAACTAAAAACATCTCCAAACATTTTTTTTTGTTTGGTCACAGTTGAATGTCCTTGATAAATAGTGAAATTATATACTTGCACTTTATTGAACTACTATTGTATATATTATTTTATCATTATGTTATTTTATTTATTAATTTTTCATACAGATAGTCTGATTATGTTCATCTTGTCTATTCTTTTGTTTGTATATATTTTAAGAGAGTTTTTATTTTATTTTTTTTATTT
>NW_027109445.1:118793-135736 GCF_000696795.3 Halyomorpha halys
TTTAAAAAAAAAAAAAAAAATTGAACTACTAGTTAAAATATTTTGTTATAAAAAAAATTTAGTTTATAAAAATTATGTATATCATGTTCAAGAATTTTTTAATATCTAGACCCATTTTTGTATAATTATTATTCCCATGGTGCAAACGTCTCAATTCTTTTTACAGGCCTTACTATAAAATTATTTGTAGAAACGAATAATATTTTTTATTAATATTATTATTTGTTCAATAGTATAATTTCTAAATTTTAAGACATAAAATCAAAGAACCGGATATAATACATTAACTTCTAAGTAAATTAAAATTGTGTTTTTTATCATATATGTAATTATTTGGTTTCTGTATACTTATATTATTTTTTGTATTATTATTTATTTGCTTTTCTATTCTTATTTAATATACGTACATATAATACGACTGAGTACTTTCAGCTCTTATATATATATTTCTTGGGTATGGAAAATTGTATTATTCCAATAAAACTTTTGAATTGTGATAAAATATATTTTCTATATAAATGTTTATAATTGATACTACTTTCTCTTGAAAGTGGGTCTTGGTCATATTAAATTTATATCATCTGTTTTATCCAATTGTATAAGGAACGTTAAGTATGACCCTATGTGAAATCTATTACTTACTTTCCCGCTATTTTGTAAATTGCGACGATTAGGTGATATAATTTGGCTATTTCGCTAGCTTTTGCTAAGGTCATTCAAAATTTTCCCACATTTTAGAAAATGTGGTTTCAGGTTACATTTTTAATAACTTTTCTTATAGTAATAAAACATTAAAAAAGGGTTATAATTGTGGATTAAATTTAAGTACCTAGATATAAGTGTTATTGGTTCTACAATTAATAATTAACCTAATTTTTTGGGATCTTTTTTTTGGCTTATTCTGCTGTTTCTTTATTTGTTATTAAATAAAAAGTGGTTTCATCCGCAATAAATTTGGATTTTATATAACTATATCATAATCATAAAATGTACGATTTAATAAATGACACCCAAAATTTATGCAGATAACGAAAGAACCCGTCATCAAAATTAATTGACCCAACAAAAAGCGTTTTCAGTCTAATCTCATTACATATTTGTTTAAGTTTTTAAAGGATGGCGCAATAATTCTATTAATAAAAAATGTCTACTGGTCAACAATTTTTGTTAATTTGGTTAATGTTGAACAATCACTAGTATCGGCCTTAGACATTTGGTGCCGAAAAAAATGGATCGCGTTAAAAAAAAAATGTTTATATCTGAATTTTATTTCAAAACTTTTTCAGTATAGTTTTATTTTATAATATTCTTATTTTCAAGAGTTTGCACATAGGGTAGATTCTGTTGACAAACAATTTTAAATAATCAAAAATTATTAACAATTTGGGTGATAGTAAAGAAAAGTAATAGGGAAATTTGGCTCCCAAAAACAGTTATATATCAAAAAATCTGTTGTATTTCTCTTTATATATGAATTTTATTACATTCATAACGTTTTCAGTCTAGTTTTATTTTATAATATTCTTTTTTTTTTTTAAATAGTTAGCACATAGGGTAGATTCTGTTGATAAACAATTTTAAATATTAAAAAATTATTCACAGTTTGCTTGTTAGTGTGTAAAGAAAAGTGATAGGGACATTTGGCTCCCAAAAAAATTTATATATCAAAAAAGCTGTCATATTTCTCTTTATATATGAATTTTGTTACACTAAATTTGTCACTAATTCAAGTTCCAGTATTCTGTTATTCACTCAGACCTAGGCATATTACAAACTAACAATTACAGGGGACTGTGAATTTATACATAGTATTATTTTTTAATATATTTTAAGTATTATTTTTATTTTTTCGTTTTTATTGTATATAAAAATATGACATTTTTACAGCTACATTTACAAGCTAAGCCTGATTAATCGAAGGAATGAGTCTAAAAATGTCCCTACTTATAATTAAGAAAATCGTGCTATAGGACCGTTAATTAAAAAAAAACTTTATTGTTATGGGGTTTTTAAGAGAATCTAATTGTACTGGAAGGAAAACTCCATATGAAAAAATACTATGAATCAGAATTTCAACAAAAGTTAGTATCTGCCTTCAACCCTTTAATTACCAGGATGTTCAAAAATGTTAAGATTAGAGGAGTACACTAATGTCTTTTGGATACATACAATTGTAAGTATAACATTGTTGAAATTTACTACAACCACAAATGTTTCTGATAAAACTGCCTTGATTTATTAATTAATAATAATTATAATAATTAATGATTTAACTCTGTAATTCAATCTCAATGGCTGCTCTCGTCAATTTAAGTGCCAAATATTGTACTATCGAACAGTGATTTTCGGCATGAAACTAACACACATAATAACGTTAACCTAAAATCTGGTTAAATGAGTTATTCGAGCACCCTACTCATCATATATACGTCATACAAAAGGCAAGTTTTTTTTTTTTTTTTTATATCAGTTTGCTGTTATCTTTCAATGGAAATGTTAGGAACAGAAATTCTGCTATTTTAGGAGAATTGTACCATGTTCGACATAGGATATAGTCACCAATATGATCTCATATTTTACTGCTTTGATGATGTTTCAATAGGCAAAATGAGGAATTGTTAGTTATTCACTCATATTTTAAAGATATAAATACCTGCTAAGACAAGAGGGTTGAGGAAATGTTCACTCACCAGAAATACCTTATAGAAAATGAGGGAGACGAGTTTATTTTATTTTTTCAATCTTAATTAATTAATATCACAAAATTAAATAAAATGGTGATACTTGTATTCATCATTTACCAATTCGAATCGGAAAAAGGGAAAGAGGCAGTTTACAGTCCCACAGTAGCTTTCCCCGGATGTCACATTTCCACGGACTCGCCACCAGGGGTCGGAAAACTGAAGAGCGCTAACGGAAAGCTCATTGTATTCGGGCGAGATGTTTTTCATCCTCTATGGAAAATGGCACCATCAGTCACATCAGAGCAGCTCACTCTACTTTTTGTCGGCTCTGGTTTTGTAAATTGCAAACGACCGCAAAGAAACGGAAAAGCTCGGGCGAGAACAGCGGTTAAAGAAATGGAAGGATGGAGTCGTTCAAAGCCTTCATGATCTTCATTCATCTGCCTCGACTTCTTAGACAATGTTTTCTTTTGGTTTATGAATACACTTGAGAGTTTCAAAACTTTTCAACGTGCATTATATTCAAACTATACCTTCAATGTGCATCTTGATGTCGATAATTAGAATGCAGCAATATTTCCCCAATATAATACCAGATAATTAATTAAAATCATGGGATTCATCCGCCACCACTTGCATGAGCGGTTGCGAGAGTGGGAGATCTGAACGAGCAATAGGCATACACGGAACTATACCTTGCTACCTACTTTATTGATTTGTGTTAATATACTTCTGGAGGAAAAAAAAACATTAAAATTAAAAAAAAAAAATATGCATTTACTAGAAATTCGAAAAAAATTCGATATTTTGAAGTAAATTCCCATCCATTTAGACATAAACTTTAACTCCTTTTTTTTTTTTTGATTTGATAGATTTATTTATTGATAGATATTACAATCTGCCACACAGTTGTGGGCAATAGGTAATATTGATGAATGATCTCATACATACTAAAATAAAAAAAAAAATAAAAAATAAATAAAAAAAAATAAAAAACTCTCTTAAAATATATACAAACAAAAGAATAGACAAGATGAACATTATCAAACTATCTGTATGAAAAATAAATAAATAAAATAACATAATGATAAAATAGTATATACAATATTTACACAATCGACCTGAGGATCCCTGAGCCCACTCTATCCCCTACGTGTGAGGGGTAGAGCAGAGCTCAAGAGATCCCAGCGCATTTAACTCCTTAACTCGAAAAAAAAAAATTATGATCAGATGAACTCTTGTTCTCTACTAGTCAAATTTGAAAGATCGGGATTGTAATTCTAATCTTATTTCATGACGTCTAGGTTTGTTTTATCAACAGTTAGCTGAACGTATTCTCTTTCTCCTACATTAGAAGTTAGTAATTTTCTTACACACTAACGTAAATTAAAATAACTATTTCAGTGAAACAACCAAATTTATTAACAATTTTTATGCCGTAATGAGTACATAATGAATAGTTGGACTTGCCGGTCTAATGTAACAATTCTACATGGTGAACAAAGACAGTAATGTATGCTTTATTTATGTTTATTGTGTAATATTACGCCTTCATATATTTTGCAGACAATGGTAATAGATATTAGAGATCGTATTCAAAGAGATATAAATTGAATGATAAGAAAATAATAAAAAAGGAAAAAAAGAACTAAAAAAAAAAAAGAAATAAAATTAAACTTTTTTTAATATTTATTTATTGCTATTTGTAGCAATACAACTGTACATTAGAATAAATTTTGTAAATTTGATCTCAGTTAAATTGGAGTGCTACTGGCCCATAGAGAAATTACCCATTGGTAGTACTCTAATGACGTTTTACATTAACAGGTCTCGTGGCCATCTTCTTTTCAGGCGCCAAGGAGGATTCTCAGGAATGAAAGAGGAAGCAAGGTTAGAAACTAGTGGGTTTGAGTGGTTAGGGAGTTTATAATGGAAGGAGTGATATCTAGTTCGGGCTAGATCGGTTACATATGTAACATTAAGGTCTTTATGTATGATTTTATTTGTGGCAAAGTAAGGAGTATTGAGGATTTTACGAAGGATTTTGGATTGCAAAGATTGGATACAAGAGGAATTCGAAGGTTTAGTGAAGGCCCAAAGCTCAACTCCGTATGTTCAAATTTGCCTTATTACAGTCATGTAGATTAGTCTTTTGTAATGAATTGGAATTTTAGACCGTTTATCCAGTAAGTGCTGTAAAAGTCAAAATTAAACTTAAAGTAAAATAACATCTCAAACGCATCCATTTTATTTAAAGTATTTACATCCAGCTTGGGGAACTCCGATCCGAGCAGGAATCAGGACCAAGTGCTTCCCACTTTTTCGTTACTGATATTAAAAGCTTGTGGAGGCTGATCTAGACAGCTAGGCGGAGATATACAGTAATCAGCGGCTTTTAGAGCATCACATCTCTTGATTGTTTTCATAGCTTCTAATGCTGGTATTTTTGTTTTCTTATCACAATTAAATTCGAATCGAAACTTCATTAGTGAAATTAGCCATTACGCAGCTTTAATTGAAAAAAATAGGGGAATTCACTGTACTCTCAAATTAATTCTGATCAATATTAAGCTATTAAGCTGATTTGGTAATATGTTGATGTGGAACCTGCTTTGATATCATACCCCGTATGGCTGTGACAGAGAGATAAGGATCCGATAGCTACCCCCCCCCCTCTCTGCTCGACTTCCCCCCTTATCTACAGATGACGTGTGGCAGAGAACCATTCCCTAATGGCCATGCTTTTTACCGGATGAGATGTTCCTTCTGGATCTGGCGACATTTTTCATTCCAATCATCCCCTCCCCCCACCATTCAATTCAGACTTCTTCGAGGGGAAGAGGGAGGGGGCGAATTCATCTAGGTCAGCGAAAAATAATTTAATTAGACATACGACATTTTATGGAAAATACGTCTCTTTGAATGGTCTGAACTTTAAAAATATTTGCTAATTTTTTTTTTTAATTGGAATGTAAACAGAATAACATAACCATTAAAGAAGCTAGTGCACATTGGTATAAATGGCCTAAATCTCCTAACGAAGAAGAAAAAGTATTTTTTTTTTTTTCAATTCACATAGAAGCTTTACCGAAACATCAAGCGATAATGCTATTTTTGAGGCATGTGTATTAGATATGAAAGCTCAAGTCTTGAATTTACGTGATGTTATGTTCCTTCAAAATTCACTTATTGGATGACATCACTTTTATCAACTATTAAGGTCTTATTTGAAGTTGGAAAAATATTATTCAATGAAAATAACACTACCCTCTAGCCCTTGATATTATTCTAACACCGGATATTTGGCAAAGATTTGAATATTTGGGTACATTATTATGTTGTATAAAAAAAGTGCAAAGTAACGCAACTAAGACGAATGCGAAAAAATTACATCCTACATTCTCCTAGTTTGACTACATGCAGATTTTAACAACAATATTAAATATATTATCATAACCATAATGTTCACTGTTACGTCTACCGCCTACCTAAACGTACTACATCATTCGGTTTGGTAAGGTAAGACATTTAGATTATGACCTGCACTGCAGTGTGTGTTCCAGTGAGATGTGTACCAAAGGTTAAAGCACGAATTAATGAAGTTGAAAATAAAATAAAAATTGTTTAAAGAAAATGCCATATTGCAACTTAATTTTCCTAAGTGGCGATTGAAGATCAAAATTGATAGGTCTCTAAAACCTTCAAAAATAATTATTGAGTGACCAACATCACTAACTTTATTGTTACATTAGGCTGATTTAAAAAAAAAAAAAATCTGAATTATAATTAAAACAATATAAAATGTATTACATAAAGGATAAATAGAGAGCACAAAAAAATTGTAAATTATTATTCATCAGAAGTAAATTAAATCAAAACATATTAAGGAATCAATATCAAATAAAAAAATATATATATATATATTTAAAAAATACCTATTACTAATACTATTACTGTAATTAACAAATTTGTACCAATATGAGAAAGAAGTCAGTTGAAAAGTCATTCATAAATACTGCGCATAATTTCCCGTCGAAGTTTATGGGTTAGGTGGAATACAATATAGCTGTTTCAAAATGTTAAAAATAAAAATAATTTTTTATTCGGAGCTCCATGTCTTTGAAACTACCAACCACAAATGAAAACCTAATACATCATTTAAAGCAGAGAAAATTTACTAAAATATGAGCCCTAATAGAACTGTTTACATTGGATTGTTCCCCAGATACAAGTTTTCATATTATAGTTATATTCTTGCAAAATCTCTACTATACTAGGCAGACTCATAAATTTTGACTAGTAATTATACGTAGTTTTCATTACAAAATTTTAAAAAAAATTGGGGAAATAACTGAATTTTTTTCCACTGGGCTTTTGTACTATAATTGATAGCTTGGGCCCAGGAGTACTTTTAAAAAATATAATTTTATCCCAGGAGTTTATTTTTAAAATATACAAAATTTTACCCATGAAACTGCGATGGAGAGAAAGAAAATCAAGACTCCTAAAGAAGCCTAACCAATGATATTCGAGTGGTCCTTAGTGGCCGATACGTGATTAGAAAAAAAACACTTTATCCAATGTTTAATTTTTTAACAGGAGTTAATCAAATTAATTACTTATTTTCTAAAATTTGTTCAAATCTTTTAATTACCATTTCTGTCGCTCAAACGTCATCAGCTTACCTTTAAATGCCTAAATATTCTAACTGTAATATTTAGACAACATTGCGTTCGTAAACAGGTAAACAGACATAATCATTCAAATAGGGCTTACAAATTGAATAAAAAAATATTTAGAAAAGTTTATTTTGGATGATTAAAATAAACAGGTAGAGAGAGAAATATATTACCAACAAGTAATGAAAAAATCCAGAGAATGAAAAATTTGAAATTTTATACTTCTACCTAAACGCCTATATCATCATAGTTGTTATTACTATATAATAGTTGTTAATATATCTCAAGAACGATATAGAATGTATAATATTATTCCCCACAGCATTTGGGAAACTTTTTAGTAATTGGAATGAGGTTAAGAAAAATAAAAAATAAATCTCTTTCCTGATAATTCCTTTTCTAATAAAATTAAAAAAAAAAGTTTTCAATTTTTTTTTGATAAAAGAAAAAAATATCGTTTTTTCTATCTCTTTCCTGGTAGTTCCTTTCCTTAAAATAGAAGTGTAATATTATTATAAATCATACCTCCGAGATTTGAACGGAAGAAATTATACAAATTTGAAATTACAAGTATAAGCTGACTTCAACTTTGACTTGAATTTTTTTTTTTCTTGTTACGTTTTTTCTGTCATGAGTAAACATTATTTTCGTCGATTCTGAGTTTTAGACATGCATTAAACTAGGGATATGGACCTTCTACACCTGTGAAATGTATTATACATGATTTGATAAACTAAGAAAAGTAGAGAACTAGACACTACGAACTTGCATTGCGTCACTTCCTGAACTCTCTTACTTTGAGATTTATGGGAGATTTTTTTTCTTCACTTTTTCTAACGCAAAATTTAATTTTGAATCACATGTTACATTAATTTTCAAAATTGGTGAAATTATTTTTATTTAATCCCGAAATGCTGGTAGCTTGCAAATTATGTTTTGACAGAAACATTGGTGAGTTTACAATTTTAATATTTTTTTCTATTTAAAAATGTCATTTCGGTTTTAGAAACTCAAAGCTAAATTATGGTTATGGTTTAAGCCATAATTAAAGTATTATTTTTGTCTTCGACAAATGAGTCGTTTACTCATAAATTAGCATAAATAACCGAGACTAGAAACATGCGTACAAAAATATTTTAATTTTTTATAAATACCAAATTTATGTCTAAACTTCTGTCTTCAATTGCTTTGAAAGTTTTATAAAAAAGTTACCCGAAGTTACAAGTAAATATATTTGTTTTAACTAATTCCAAAATGGTTGAATGTTGGAAAATTGCCTATTAACGGTAACATTCATGAGTTATCAATATTAATATATTTCTTTTACTGTATAAAAAACACTACTGATTATTAGTGACTATAAAAACATTCAATTTCCTTTAATATGGTAATATTATTTCCTTTACCAGAAAAAGCCATTTCTTCACAAATTAGCATATAAGACCTTTTTTTTACCGATGTCGTAGGTCGTTCGACCACTAGAGGTCTTGCTTTCCAATATAAATTCTATTTTTTCAAATGCTTATTGACAATTTTTTTTTTCTCAATTCATTCTAAGAAGGACATTTGTCAAGGTGTTGTCCATCCAATCTCCATCGGTCGCATAGTACACACGTAGAATCCATCCCGAGCTAGGATTATTTTGTGGAGACGATTCTGCAGATAGTCGTAGCCAGTTGTCAAGGGTAGCAAGTTACTGCATCTCTTCTTGGGAGGTCAGCGAGGATTATGTTTTGTATAAAACTTTTTTATCTTTTCTCTCCTAGCTGTTCCATATCTGTTGTTTTTATTTCCTCCTTAATTATGGTTTTTATCATTCTTTTTTTTTAAAAAACGAGGAGGGATGGAGCAATAAAAGATTCGTTAGGTACTGCAGATAGCCCTACTAAAAGAGCTCTTGGAAACTCGACAGCTAAAGTGGTACGGCCATGTCATCATAATGGACTACCACAGAAATCCTCTAAGAATCATGGAATATATACCTGATGGCAGAAGACTTAGGGGCCACCGTAGGATGTCATGTCTCGACTACATTTAGCGACTCTGTAGGATGGTGGGAAGGACCTCCGACATGCGATGTACTTGGCTAGAAATAGGGAAGAATGGAATTCCTGGCTCAATCATCTTCGCTGAGAGCAACTAAAGAGGGAAACTAAAGAAGAGAAGAAGAATCATCCTTTTTTTATTGAATCATCGGATCTTGGATGGACTGTTTGTAGCATTTTTTTCCTTGGCTGGCATGGCTATCTGCCTCTTCGTTTCCTGAAATACTGAAATGGCTCGGAATCCACTGTAGGACCACATTAGTGCCTTGGAGTGTAAGGTCATGGAGTAGGATATTTGCATTCCAAAATAGCATTTGATTGACTTTGTGCGTGTTAGTAACTACAAGGATAGCTACTTGAGAGTCAGTGAAGAGAACAGCATTCCGGTCTTGCCTACTGTGTTCTTAAGGCGATGAGGATTGCTGATGTTTCACCGTCGATGTTTGTACCTTACTTTCCTACTGCTGAATTGGAAATCTTTTGAGTAAGCTGTTGCTCGAGCATTTCTAACGGTTGGTTCTGCTGATCCGTCCTTATAAACGTAAACCAATCCTGAGGAGGGTACTTCTGAGTTATTGTTTGATTTTAACTCATAGCCAGATTTTCTTATCAACCTGGCATCTTGACCAAAAATAAGGAATATGCATAAGAAAACGTTTTCATCCTTTTCATCAAAATAGACGTAGCCGATTTTGCTACCATCTTTTTGTTACAGTTTTATTCATTACAGTCAATTCAACATAGCCTTGAGCCATATTTTAGATTTTCATCAAATTTTGCGCAGGAATTGTATAAATATAGGAGTGGAGCTATGGGTTTAAATTTTATTAATAATGAATTCTTTTCCGTCCCACATTTATATTTTGTCCTGTGACTTATATCAATACAACATATTCAAGGAATAAGTTTTAAAATATGTACTTACGGTCTAAATTGCCAATCCATTACAAAAGACTGATCTACATGACTATTATAAGGCCTATCTGGACATACGGAGTTGAGCTTTGGGGCTCCACTAAACCATCACATTCCTCCAGAATCCAATCCTTACAGTCCAAAATCATCGTAAAATCCTTAATGCTCCTTACTTTGTCACAAATCAAGTCATTCATCAGGACCTCAATATTCCATATGTTGCCGATTTGGCCAGAACCAGATACCGTTCCTTCCATAATAAACTTCTCAACCACCCAAATCCACTTGTTTCTAACCTAGCTTCTCCTTCATTACCTAATAATCCTCCTAGGCGTCTGAAAAGAAGATGGCCTCGAGATCTTCTCCTCTAGAAATGTTATTGGAGTTCTATCGGTGGGTAGATTCTCCACATGTTTTTATCATGTCACTATGTCACCTACAGCAAATTTACTTGTTGTATATATGTGTATACAGTTGTAAATATCAATAAATAAATTATTAAAAAAAAAAAAAAAAATCTACTTTATGAGAAAATGAAAATAAACATTTTGTCAGGTTTTGGAAAATGTCAACATGTCTTAACCTACGTAGTGTTGTATTTCAAATAAAAGGGTATTGAATATAATATAAAATAAGACCTATTTCAGATCTCTAACTAAATTAGGGAAGCTGCAGGAGCAATTCCAAAACGTTTCCTTCTCTGTTTTTTTAACCCATTTATGAAGACTTAATAGCCCTGTAATTAAAAAATGAGCTGAAATGTCTCATAAAAAGTCACATTTTATGAGACATTTACGACACAAGTATATTCCTAAACAAGACCTGTGCAAAATTTGAAGAAAATATGGGATAGTGGAGTTCAAAACTCAACATTATGTTCAGTTGACATGAAATGATCTTACTTCAAAATGACCAGTAGCAAAACTGGCTAAAATTTCGTCTATATCGTCTTAGGGATAAAAATATTTCTGTTTGCATATTTGTTGTCATTAAGTTATTTTCATTAAACTAGAAGTTAAAACAAGAGTTGCGGAGTTCTGAGATTCCATATATTTTAGGACAAAGATAGGAGTTTTTCTATTTGATAAATGTTGGTGGGGCATTATCTCTGAAGGGAGAGGGGACGGGACAGTAATTATAGCGGCTATCTGCCCTGCAGGTGACAGGAGGATTGTGCCTCGGACAGGTAGTCCAAGGAGGATCAGTTCGTCCTCCAGGATGAAGGGGGTCTTCTGGTGTTGTGTCCGGGCTGGATCTATGGTTAGCATTATCTCTCTTGAAGGTCACCTAAACTAAGGGATTTTTTAAGTTGATATAAACCTACAGTTTCAGTTTAATATATCTGTATATAAATATTATATACTATATTATTTTTTATTTCTATCTATTATGTTTCAGATTTTTAACTTTTTTTTTTTATAACTTTTATCTATTTTATTTTAGATTAATTACTTTTTTTAAAAAATATTTATTTTAAATATTTTTTGAGTTTTTTTTTCAATTAAATGTGATTATGTGCATAATCTTGTTAAATTTTTATTTTTACATGTTGTTAATTTATTTAAGATGTTCACTATTGTTGACTGTAATTTTATATAATATTAATTAAAGAGAGAAAAAAATTGAGTTAAAGGAAAGAAATATAAGAAAATCATGAAAAAAAAGGATGAAAAAACATATACAGGGAAAATATCAAAAACAGAACTTACAAAATAGTGAAAAAAATCATATATCTTAAATTAATTGTGCTATTCCTAAATAATCTAAAAATCAAAAATTATTATATTTAATTAGTCTAACAGCACACTTTTATCAAAGAAGAGTTTCTATTTATAACTAGTTATTCACAACAGGCATTGGCATTTTTAAGTGATTGATATTTTCTTTTCTTTCAATCGTTTTCCGCATTATTATCTTTTTTTTTTTTAATAATTAGTTTAGTAGCACTTTTTCTTAACAATTTATTTTCTCAATATACTTAAGATGATATCGTTAAATATGATTACATATTTATATTTATAAGACTGGTCCCTTTAGTATATGTAAAAAAAATCTCTTATTGTGACATAATGCCAAAAATTAAAACTCAATAGTTTTTAATTTGGTTACTGTGTTCTCTTCAGCTTCTATTTTTCCCTAGTATTGGTCAGACACAATGTTTTAAATATCATATAAAATTAAAATTTATAATTATAGCAAATGGTTGGCCAATGATTAAAATAATCGTTATCCGTCGTTTCAGTGATGTGTTGAATGTGAGACAGTAGGGTAGTCCAACAAAACTGAAGCTCAAAATCAATTCGGAAAAAATAACACTAAACTTACCACACAATCATTACTGTTGAGTACTTTAAAAATTTTGAATATAATCAATTTCAAGTTTAGAAACAATCCAAAAATGTAATTATTTTCATTGTATCCAAGCGTTTATATATTGCAGCTTGCAGTAACTCCACTGTCATTATATGTACTGACTGCTACTCAGTAATTGCTGTCGTTAATTATCGTACAGTTAACATCTTGTAATGGTCAGACCCATGGTTCTATAATGGCTAAAAACTGGTGATGTGAACAAGCCCTTATTGTGGTTTACGCCTTCATTTCTGTTAAACACTGTCCCGCGCAACATGTGGCCATTTATTGACTAACTTATTGAGATAAGTGAAAACTTATAAAAATTAATGTTTTTTCTTTTCTTATATTAAATAAAAGACTTTGTAGGGTAACCCTATTTAAAAAAAAAGTCTTGCGTTTTTAAATTCTTAGTTACCTTTGGGACCTACACAGTAGGAATATTTCTGCATTCGTAAAGAAATTTATATTTTCGGAACGACCGAAAATAAAAATTAAACATTTTAGGGCATTTAAACCTAATTCTTTTAGTAATTTTTTTAAGTAATTTTTATTGTTAGTTATTTTTGGAATCTATCTCTATTTTTACTCTTACTTACCCTAAAATTGAGGTATAGTATAATGACAAGTATTGTGGTCGTCAAATCCTAGTTTTCACCGAAACTAATAGGTTTAATTTTAATTAAAAAAATTATTTTAAAATTCTATGTTTATAATAACTTATAAGACCATGTTTAAAGAAAAAAAAAAATGAATTGTCCACCTTTAATTTTGTTATTTCACAAAAGTAACATTATTCAATTTGCACTTTCTGTCCAGAAAGTATTTGCTTCGTTAATATAATTAATTAATAACTTAGGTTGAGAGATTTTTTTTTTCATTCTTTATTTATCTGTATTCTTATTTTATTTTAGTATGGATGTGATCATTCATCACTATTACCTATTGCCCACAACTGTGTGGCAGATTGTAATATCTATCAATAAATAAAAAGTATTTTAATAACTTCTGAAGTGGGCTTGCTAAGCAGTTGGGCTAATTAATAGAATTCAGAAAGGTTTTATCAGCACTGAACCAATGGGTAAATTTTCGAAGCGTAAATGGGGAGATTGAGGCTGATACAACACAAGTTTTGGTATGAACCGTAATTAGTGGCATCGGCATCGAACCTTTGGGTTAACCTTATTATATTTATATTTTTTTTTCGGCCAAGACTCCCATTGGAGTCCTATACTGCCTACCCATGGTTGGGGGTCAAAGTTCTTCATTTTGTGGGACCGTTACTCAATGAAAAAAGTCAATGTCCCAGGCCGGATTCGAACCGGCACCGCCAATAGACATCAAATTGGTAAGACTGTGTCTTAACCACTGAGCTATGGGCAGCCCATATATTCATATTTAAATATAAATGCCAAAAACTGATAGATGTAGTGTGGTAAAATAAACGTAACTTACCTGTTGGTTGCAATTGGTTTCAACGATTCAACAATTACTTTTAGTACAGTATTATTGTTTAATGTATACCAAACCTACAACGATGAATCTTGATGTTATGACTTATAACTGCTACTTTCATTACTTCAAATTATCTACTATCTAAAATGAAAACCAAGAAATAAAAAGTAATGTACGCTTCATAGAATAATCTCCTTTTAACGAGACCGTACAGCCTAATCGTATAATGCCTTATAAAGGTTATAGTTATAGCTCTTTTTTATGTTTATGACTTTAATAATAAGGCGATATAAAACTAAATTCCAGAGGAACAGGTATTTAAATCATTATTGGATTTTAATTTCGAAAAGGCTATTCACTTTTTTCCACTATTCACTTTTTGTAGGCCATTTCATTTAATTGGATTTATTATAATTTATTACTTTATTTTATTTCCTTATTTATAGAGTATGATTTAATTTTTATTATTATTATTAAAGGGACTCATAGTCTTATATTTGGTATTTCGGTGATAAAAGTTCAAGTTCTTCTTTTAACTGCGAGGTATTTATTGTTTTTGCGAACCTTCAAATATGATACAACATAAATTGAAGAAACAAGAATTTATTCTCTTTTTGTCAATATCTAACCATATTCAGCTTGCTAACAATTCCAACGTATGCTTTTAGGCGGGTTTTTTTAATATGGACGCAGATAACTTAGTCGGAATGCAAGTTTTGAATAAGCGTAAAAAAAAAAATACAAAATTAATTGTGAGAGTCACCCTATTTTTTATTATTTTTTTTTTTGGTTTTTTAAGAATAATAGGTAATAATGAAATCCCTAATCACCACCCGAATAGAATAACAATGAAAATTAAATATTTCTATAATTAAAATAAATCAAATGTAACACTTATTAATTTCTAATAGTTAAATAAAAAAAATAGCTTATTAAAAAAAATTATGTTATAAACGAAATTGTATGTGAAATAAGTTAATGGAGTACGGCTCGCTGACCACTAAGCCACAGTAAATATTTATCCCATAGGTATTTAACAGCTGTCATAAAAAACTACCAGAAAGGTTTACACTGGGAAAAACTATTTTTTTCATTTTTTATTAATCATACGATTTTTAATGGTAATGATAATAGCATTGAAATGATGACATTGTTATAAAAAAATTATAACGTCTTTTTTTAAAAAAAAAAAAGAAAAATGAATACGAATTTACAATCTATTAAATTAAAATGGCACAGAAAAATGAAACATAATTACTGCAAAATAATGGTTCACTAAACCAAAATAAAAGGTTAATTAATTATAAACAACCAAAAAAGAATAATTTTTTTAATCAAAATAAAACTTTTAAAAAACTGTTATTAATATTATTGTGCCTCAATAATAATGATAATAATATATTGTCTCTACTAAGGTATAAATTGGTTAAATTTTACTCGTTCCTTTGATGACCACATTGTAGCTGCTATATGGCCTCAGATACAGATTTTGCTAACAGTCTTCCAGCCCACCCTGTCGCATCTGATCTCCTTTTTGGAATAGAGTCTTCAGCCTCGTGAAAAGACGATATTTGGAATTTATAGTGCACTAAAATCTAATAAGCACAGACTGTCTAATTCCACAGCACCCAAGAAATTGGCCTAAGTCGTTTGGGCTGAGTCTTGTCTTGATCTTCGCTTGTTTTCCTTCCACCTGGCAAAAGCCTCTTACGCATTTAACAAAAATATTAAAATCTGTACCACAACAACCCATGGAGGGTCAGGGGTTCAGTACTTTGTAAGGAAGTACTGTTACTAGACCAACGGTTGTGCAAGGAGGTGAATTATTCAGAATCATGCTCGACCACCAAATTTTTACCAATTAAGGGTATCCAATGTAAGTGGCTGGATGGACCCCAGGATAGCTCCAGTACCCACAAGGTTGACTCACAGCTACAGTATAACAGAAAACTTTTTTGAACAGCCAGGTTCTTGGAATTAGTAGCATCGTGCCTTACCACTGTCCCACCATGCTCCCGAGATAAATAAACACATCTATTTACTGCTATTTAAATTCTAATTTATATTTGTCTATTATCTGGTAATATATTTTATGTATTTTTACTAATTACCAACGCGTTACATCAGTTTAATAATTTTTATTGTATATTATTATTGAATATTGGATTATATCCTTTGTTGCTGTATATTACTATACATAGTATTATTTGTACGATACATAAGTGATGTAAGTTGAAAATTAAATTATGTTTAGTGTGTATATTGTCCAATAAAGTCAATTTTAAATGTTTTTTTTTACTATAATTACTCAAAATCCTTACAAATGGAACCTGGATTTGTGACGGTGACAGAGATGTGAACTATGTCTTACTACCATGGCAGAACTGCCGTACTAACAGGATTTTCTGGATAGTTGGTCGTACTATCGATTATTTTCACTATTCATAATCTGTTTATTATTATTTATGATAATAATTGATATTTGTTGCATTTAATAGTTATGTTTTATCATTCATTCACCTAATTGTACTGTAACTGTTAGCGAAGTTCATTATCTGCATGTAGATAAACACTGTCCTACTTTTTTGGCACTTGTGACATTAATTGCCACATAATAGAATAGAAACACAAGAGAAGGAATTAATATTTCTTAAAATTTTATGTCATAATGAGAGCGAAAACTAATAATTATTTGTTGAAGTAAATGTATTCTTTCACATAGAGCATATATCTCATTGTTGTTGAGAGATTGTATCTGTTTTGTATCTCCTTCTTACAATGTTAATGTGATATTTGTTATATCTTTTATATAT
>NW_027109445.1:135851-144460 GCF_000696795.3 Halyomorpha halys
ACTGGCTGTATTTTTATTTTGGAAAATAATATCTCCAACAAGCACTAGCTAAAAATGAAGCAAAACGTCAAAATCAATAATTTAAAAATATACAGTTTAAAATTTGGTTTCGTTAATAATTGTAGAAATATACTATTTTGTAAGCTAGAAAAAAAATGATTTTATTTTAAATTATTTTTATGTAGATAATGATATATTACGAAAACTTATAGAGTTTAAAAAAAAATCAGACTACTAAACGATCTAAAATAAAATGTGAAGTTTAAATTTTTAGAAATGAATTATGTAAGCTTCCAATTTAATTTAAGAAGAAAACAAAATCGTTGTTTCAATAATAAATTTCAATGTTTTTAAGCGTAATTCTTCTATATTATTTTTTCAATTATTTTATTTTGACAAGATTTTTTATTTTTCCAATAAATGATTAAATTAAAAATAATAGCAGTATATGATCTTATATTTTTTCTTTTCACAGTACCTAAATTTAGGAAACGTTTACTTATTATTAATTTGACCCTAAGATGCTGGTAACATTAACTGTAGTCGCAGCCAATACGATCGTATAAACTATGACATTCGCTATCGTGGCAGTACTGTCTTTTTATCAGGTTGGTAATACTATCAACTATCTGCGCATGGGTGGACATACAACTTTCACATGCTGATGCCTTGACAGTAAACTATAAGAACTTATAAACATGTAACACCTATCTTTTATATAATTTATAAACTTCAATGTTTCCTATTTTCTAAGCTTATCGTAGTAAGTAAACATCAGTTCTTATGATTAATTCACTATGTTGATCTGTTAGCGACTTCAGGTTTATTATCAGGGTGTAGATAATCACTGTAAAAACCTTCTCACTATTGTGATATTACTTATACGATAAGTATCTGTTAGATGGGAATGGGCTTCAGATACTTAAGGTTTTGTTTACAATCTTTTGATAATAACATTTCATTTTTTTCTAATTTATGAACTTACATATAGATCAAATAATCTGAGTGATCCAGTATCTCTGTTCCGGACAGACCAAGTCAGTGACAGGCCGGTTGTGCAATGTTTACAAAGTCTAATACAATTAGTGGAGAACTAACACAAAAAGAACACTGGACAAAAAGACTCTAACCCCTCCCCTAGGCTTTGAGTTGCTGAGCGTACAATAGAACTCCACAATTAGCACTAATGGTGTTACCTCTTATATCAGCCTCCGAACAGTCGCTCCTGTATCTAGCTCTCCCATTGGCTAAGGAGAGTTTCTTCAAGGAGACAATAAATAGAGGGGAAAGCTATATAACTCCTCCCCTAAGGAGCCTGGGTCCTGAAGTTGGCAAGATAGTCATTAATACATATAGCATCTTGAAGAACGTTTCTCATAATATTTGCTGCAGTAAAGACCATGGTACCATGAACTAGTAGTAGTGCATTTGTGTGTAAAAGAGTGTCTTTGTCATACACATTTGAATATACGACTTTGCTTAGTCAAAATTTAAAAAAATCTTTGAATATCCCAACACGGGTGAAAAATGGACCTGGAAATATGGCTGAGGGATTTTGCTTAAACTTTGAGGAAACGAATTTTTGACTCTCTGAAATCGATTGGCATAATCCTTTACTTGAAAAAAGATAATAATAAATTAGATAATAAAAAAAAAAAAATAACCTGATGGAAAAACATGATTGGAAACACCGAAACATGTGTTATTAAATCAAATTAAGGGGCGCGATAATTTATTCCAATCATATTAAAAATAAACAATAATATTATAAATAATAACAACTAATTATTAAAACCAAGTAAATGTATCAGGTGATGCAAGGGAACGATCGAGATGAAACGGTATTGGTGGGAGGTGCAAATATCTCGAAAACTATAATTTTTGTTCCCAAAGGTGAAGTGATAACATTTTGGAAAGCTTTAATTAAAATATCTAATTAACTAAAAATCGTATCAGCATATTATAAGTGAGATAAATGTTCTGCATTTCATTTTCTTTGCAATGAGCTATAATTCAATATTGTACCTTGACACTATACCCAGTTATTTTCCGAAGTTCCAGTTTATCGGCCAATCTTGAGACTGCCAAACAACTTTTTTAATAAACAATTCGCTATTAATTATTTTATTTTTGATTTTGTTCCTTTATTAGTTTTTTTAATAGCCTAAGAAACTCAGGAAAATTCGAAGTTAATTTTTGTTTATACACGTTGATGTACCAAAGGGTAGAGGGTGAACATTTTATTCTATTTTAAAAGTTAAGAATTACAAGGTTAATATTTTTATTTATTATTCTTTTCTTTTTTTTTTTAACGGGTGACCTTCAAAAAAATAATTCGTTGTGAGCTGGGTCCAAAATGTCTAAAAAAGGGGTCATGGTAATAATCTAAAAAAAAATCACTAAAAATGCCACTATACTGTATAAACAAATATTAATTTGTACATATTTTACATATACGTGAAAAACTCTTAACTGAGTTATAGCCCAGTAGAATAATGTTTTTTTGTGGTAATAAATGATAAAAATTAGTTGGTTTTTATCGCTCTAGGACGTAAAAAAAAGTCCGAGAAATACATTGGAGAATTTGTTTCCTATAATCATTCACATACAATACCTTATCGTTGCAAACCACCATGATATAAAATATGATTTCCATAATTTCAACTTCATAATCTTATGACAAAGATTCCGGTTAAATATTTTATTACTAATTTTGTATGCATCATTGTAAATATGATAGTGTTATTTGCGTTTCTACATAGGTAATACTTATCTAATCGGTGTTATTGATTCTGCAGTTCGTCACCGCGTAGCAGATCAGCATATCACAAATATTTATAGAGAATTAGTATTGACTCTTTATCGAAGGGGAAACCCTGTGCTGTCAACATCCGGTTTAACACCTGTTGTAAAGATATCAGTGTAATACGTGGCGTAGTTTTCATAGAAAAAGAAATGCTAATTAAGCCCGAGACGTAACTGGGAGGATTTTGAGGGGTCAGATTTTATGTTTGGCTTTTGATGGGGTTTATTGAAAACCAATGGATTCACTAAGTTTTATAATTGTTAATATAAATTTAAATTACTATGTTTCACACTAGTTATTTATTTATGCTTAATGAGACGATTCCACGATTCATAAGAAATAAAAAAAAATGTTATCGGATGTCAAAAACAAATATTTTTCCCCAATATTATTAAAAAATGTTTTTTGTCCTTAAAAAAATAATTTTAACACTCTGAGTTACGGGAGTTGGCCCAAATTGTTTCAATATCGTACTTCTGAGCAAATTCGTACAATAATAGACCAATCTATTTACTTTTTCACGATAAGAAAAGTATATCACCGATTTTATTTAATGGGTTTAAATATTTACAAAATCACAAAAAACCAAAAGACGCTTTCGGTAAATTATTCAAAGATTTCAGGAAAAAAAAAATTGAATTCGTTTTTAGTTCTTTTAAATCCGGTAAATAAGAATTTTCAAAATCATTATACTTTTAAAAAATAATTCCTGGATTACAAATTGATGCATTCCAGATTTTATTTAATGGGTTTAAATTCAGAATCATAAAACACATTTCAAAGTAGCCCAAAATATTTTGGTCAAGAATAAAAAAATCAGATTCGTTTTCAGCTTTCTTTAAAACCACCAATGCAAATTCTGATAAAAATAAAAAAAAATTACCACATTAAAAAAAAATTACTTTTTTACTGGGCGCCAAAAACTGGAGTTATCCAGTGGTAACCAACCTAGTGAGAAGCCAAGTTCTCATTTAATGGGTCCGCTACAGAAATGAAAAAAGTCGACCCACTCAGGCTGAATTTGAACCGACGCCATTGCAGTTCCCAGGTTGAAAAAACCTGTGCCTCAGCCACCTGAGTTACGGACGGTCCTGCCAAACGACTTGCTTAACAATTCTTCATCTCAGTTACCATAATCCTACGAACTACTCTGGCACACCAACTGAATGATAAAATGGCTGGGAGCCAAACCCTTATATCGTGAAATACGAGAATACTCAAAAAGAGTTGGATGTAAGATCTCAGAAGACCCAGGGTAACTGAAACAAGTCTAATAAAGATGCCTGTAGGTCCTAATAACCTGAAGTGCCTTTAAATTTTTTTCATTAAGTGATCAATTTTGTCAATTATGAATTTCAGGAATTATTTTTCAAGCAAAATGTGAATAAAATATTTTTTTTTTTTTTAAGAAACATTACTTCTAAAATTTCTTTTATAGAATCTTTTATTACTTGCTTAACAATTCTTCATCTCAGTTACCATAATCCTACGAACTACTCTGGCACACCAACTGAATGATAAAATGGCTGGGAGCCAAACCCTTATATCGTGAAATACGAGAATACTCAAAAAGAGTTGGATGTAAGATCTCAGAAGACCCAGGGTAACTGAAACAAGTCTAATAAAGATGCCTGTAGGTCCTAATAACCTGAAGTGCCTTTAAATTTTTTTCATTAAGTGATCAATTTTGTCAATTATGAATTTCAGGAATTATTTTTCAAGCAAAATGTGAATAAAATATTTTTTTTTTTTTTAAGAAACATTACTTCTAAAATTTCTTTTATAGAATCTTTTATTAATATAATAATTTATTTATAATATAAAATAAAAAAAAATGCTAAATTACTGAATTTTTTACTTCCTTATTAGTCTGATATTTCACCCCGGTGAAAGAAGTGACTCCCTCAACACGTTACCTGATACTGCTGTCTACTTCTTGATTTCTAATTCTTTTGTATTTGTTTATGATAATTATGTTTTCTATTTTGGTTAAAATAAAATACATCTAAGCCTAAGTTTTAAATTTCTACTAAAAATTCTCTTTCTGATATTAAAACTCTTTGGTTTTGTTTCTAAAACTTACCTGCCAACTTACCTTTGAAACTTCGTTAGTCTTCCGTTTCTCCCTGCAATCTAAAATACGGAAAGGGATGTTTCACTTTATTTTACAATCGTTTCAACAAAAATACAAATTTAACAGCTTAAAATTTAAAAAATCATATAAGTTCAAAATAACAAATTATAATACTGATCACTTCTTTCTTCGGGTAGTTACACGTCCATCCTCCTGAAAAAAAAAATAAGATTTTTTATTTCAACTATTAACAATTATACACTATAACTAATAGATACAAATAAAATATAATATTTTCTCGTCTTAATATGCCTTAAATAGGTTTGGTTGTTATACTGTTAATATCTAGTTTTCTTGATGATACCTGTTTTGGTAAAACGACTAGATATTAGTCTTATACTGATCAATTCATACCAATTAGTCCAAAATGAATTTAGTTGTTTTAATTTTTTTTTTTTTTTTGTTATGTGCTCCATGTTTTTATAGATAAAACCTATCAGAAAAAAAAAAATTCTCACAGTTTAGAGTTTAATGAAATTTAAAAGATTTGTATTTTATATTCTTCCAACAACATCTTACAATAATTTTTGTCTTTTTTTTTTTTTTTTAGATTTCTCTTTGACTACCTAGAAATAACATTTTCACAATTATAGTTTTACAAATTATTATTTTAACTCTTTCTTATGGTATATGTTAATTTGAGATGGTTTATGTATATCTAATGTAGATAGCAAAAAAAATATTAACAATATTAAAACACATTTAGGAATAATAAATGATTTTTATAATAATTAGAGAAGTTCAAAAAAGAAAATAAATAACTCTGCTTATACTATACTAATTCATATTATATTCAAAATAAATGATCTATAATACGAAAAATTAAAAAAAATTCATTGTGAATTGTTTATTTAAAAAAATAATACTCGATTGGAATAAATCAATTGATTTAATTACTCGCTTTTTTTCGTTGTTTATTTAAGTTTTATTTTCCAAATAGTTAGCTTGTTTTGTTTTTTTTATTTTGTGTTTTTACACCAATCGATTTGATATGAATAATATCTATTGTTCTATAAGTTTAAGTAAATTACTTTCGAAAGATTTTGAGATCCTTTTTGTGGACATACTAGCAGTAAGACAGGAATGTTTCTTATTATGGTATTAGATAATTTTATATATTAATGTTTTGTTCAAATAGGCCAAGATAACGATGTTATGAAAAAAAAAAAAAAAAAATGTAACATAATGTAACGACTTCAAAGGCGAAATCAATATATTTATCTTTCTAGAATACAATATATTAACAAATAATTATTAAATATTTTAAGGGATTCGGTAATGTTACCACCAAACTGTGAAGACAATGGCAGTTGGTGAAGACCCGGCGACAATTCAGGAGGACAAAGACAAATTGATATAGCTGTGAATCCCCGGTGTATCTTCCCCACAAATGCTTACTGTCATCACACATCACAGTTTTGTATGATTTATTTTAACACAAAGAGATCGCTACAATCACACCAATACTGTGACATTTTTTAGACTGAGTGATTCTTATGCCGCTGTTCTTTTAGAGGTGAAACCGCCTATCTTCACTAATACAAATCTTCTTTAGATGATTTTTGTTTATTTTTGTTAAGTATTTCAGACGCTTCGCGATCAATAGATTCAATCTTCCAAAAGATGAGTGGAAGATTTCAAGAATTCGTGTGAGTGTGTGTGCGCGTTTGTTCGCAGGAGTCAGTTATGTATAGGTGCCGTGGATGCTGCAGGTACTTATTCGTTGAAACCTACCAACCCCAAGTGCAACCGTAGGGAATCAGTTTTACATTTTTTTTTTTAAATATTCTCAAATACAATTTTAATTAAATTCTGTGTACCTATGTACAATAAAGAGAATTTTAATACTATATAGGTCTTATCCTAAATGAAATAGTCTAACCTGGCTTTGAAGATTAATTTAAAAAAAAAAATTATACTTTAAAGTATCTTTAACTTTGGATATTTAAAATAAATAACCAGTTCATAAAGATAGCAATCATAAACAATGAATCAATAAAAAATATTGAATAATTTTATTGGCAAGTAAGGGAGAAAAGAGAAATTGAAGCAGGAGTTCGAATCGAAAAAACCGAGATCACCCGATCATCGCCGGTTGAATTCACGTATACACACATCTTCGCTTTCTTCTTTTAAACTGTTGTATTATAGGCAAAAACAAAGTTGAAATTCTACTACACCCCAATCATCTCCTAGAGGACACAGCAATAGCTTCTTTTATGTCTATAACTTTAATAATAATCCCATATAATATTTTATAGGTTATTAAATTATAGAGCATTATCAAACTTTTACTGGTCTTTAAATCTGAAAATGCATTTTTAGCCTTTGGATTAATAGTTTAGAGATTTTTTCGTAATTGGTTACACTGAACATGCAAGAAAATGTTACGGGATCAAATATAGCTAATATACAATAAATGTATTTTTTCTATTGAACATGAAAATCATGGAATATTTGATTAGCTCTTATTTCAGAGACATTGATATTTAGTTATTATTTGAAGTAATAATTTATCATTTTCACCTAATAAATTATTACTTTAATAAAAGGAAATAAACTATATGAAATATTTTCCTAAGGATATGTTGGTTTAAAAAAAATGAAAAAGAAAATTTTCATCATCCTCTTATTTGTGCTTTTTATACACCCCGTTTTCACTTTGTCCATGTTTTATACAAAAGTAATTAAACCCTAATTTACAAATTTAGAGGAAGAAGAATAAATGCATAGTTCAAGACTAAGTTCATAAAAAAAAAGACTAGAAAAGATATATATGGATACTCCAAGAGTTTGGGTACATATGTACACATAAACTTTCATTTCAGTCTGTTGTGTATGCAATTATTGGCATTTCCACTTGAATAAACTAAGTCGATTCCCCATCCAACTCTAAGTGCACTTCGCCTCTGGAAGACTTTTTTATAAGATAGACTTTCTATTGAATGGCCCCGAAGCAGATCCAATAGATGCTTCCTCCAAGCCCTCTCGGGCTTAATGTATCCCCCAAAGCGGACCTATTTGATCCCAGGTCCTCCCGGGCCCAAGACAAACAGGGCAGAGCCCCCATCGATCTGAGCGCTCTTTGAGCCCCCAAATTGCATTCCCTCGCACAATATCCCCTCCCCCTCCTCAAGTGCCCCCCACCACACACACAGAGGCCCCTCCTTTAATTAAATCTCGACTTTTCCCAATAGATATCTCTTTTGTCGCAGCTAAGAGGAAGAGAGACAAAGAATATTGGCCGAGGACCTGTTTACCCCTCGGAGAGTTCTTTATTAATTCTTGGGCCGTTTATCTTGGAGGTAGTTCCTTCAGATCTGTAATAACATCATGGCCACACTTAGGATTCCAATATTGCCCCTCAACTCTTCGAGATAATAACCAACCAACTCCTCTGGAATACTTATCTTCATCGGTGTATCAGATTCTCTTCTAAGAAATGATCTTCATTTAACTGAACTTTAATTTAACTTCTTTTAATTTCATGTTCTTAGTGTTTAAAGAGGCTACGACATACACATTACATAGTATGTAAATACGAAAAAAATATCGATACTAATAATGTAAATAAATTTAAAAAATATTACTAAAAATAATAATGAGGAGAAGATGGTTGGGGGTGCGGTCAATGAAAAACACAAATAAGTACGATTAACTTATTTTAAT
>NW_027109445.1:144960-150731 GCF_000696795.3 Halyomorpha halys
TGATGATAACAAAAAATTCTTTATATACTCTGGGACACTCTCTTTTAAAATAATACCACATGGATTTATTACAGAACGTACTTCAAAGTCGTAGAGTAAAAGAAAAGGGAATTAATTTATAATGAAAAATAAAAATTATAAATCATAAAAAAGCAACTCTAACCCTTAAATTAGAAACAAACAAACTGATGTTAAATAAAATTAAGTGATTAATACTAAAGAAAAGTATAAATGTAGAATGAATACTGCAGTTACTTCTGCAGTGAGATAGTAATGGAATAGGTGGGATTTGAAGGTGGAAAGGTCACTGAGGCTATGTGTGAAAGTAGAAATGGAATTTCATCAGGAGGACGATCTGATAAGTAAAGAATGTCAAAAGCTGTGGTTCGGCGAGGCGTTGTATATAAGTCCGAAGACTTATAACGAGATTGAGGAGAGGTTTAAATTCAATAGATTGGAGAAAGTATAGGATTGCGGGATAGCTTGATAGAGGAAGGATACCAGGAAATATTTACGATGGTAGGAAGAGTAACAATTCTTAAACTACTCATAAAATATGAATATGAAAATAATTTTATGAAGTTTCACTGAAAAACTGCGAAGAGTTGCGCACAAATTCTTTTCTACAATACAAAAAATAATGTTAATTAGTAGAGTTATCCTGTACTCTAACTAAACAATTTTTTTTATAATTTATTTATTGATATTTACAACTGTATACATATATACGCATCAAGTAAATTTGCTGTAAGTGATATTATGACATGATAAAAACGTGTGGAGAACCCATTGATAGAACTCCAAAAACATTTCTAAAGGAGAAGATCTCGAGGCCATCTTCATTTTAGACGCCTAGGAGGATTATTAGGTAGTGAAGGAGAAGCCAGGTTTGAAACGATTTGGTTTGGGTGGTTGGGAAGTTTATTATGGAAGGATTGGTATCTGGTTCTGGCCAAATCCACAACATAGGGGGCATTGAGGTCCTGATGGATGATTTTATTTGTGACAAAGTAAGGAGCATTAAGAATTTTACGAAGGATTTTGGACTGTAAGGATTGGATTCGAGAGGAGTTAGATGGTTTAGTGGAGCCCCATAGCTCAACTCCGTATGTCCAAATAGGCCTTATAATAGTCATGTTGATCATTCTTTTATAATACAAATTTAAACATTTTTCACAAAATGGTCCTCCCAATTCCACTGAATGACGTTTGGAATAAATGTGTTTGATTTATTTATCTATGTTTTATTCGAATTCGTAACATAAAAGCAGAAAAAAAAACGGATAAATTATAAATGCTTTGATGAGTTATAGAGATAGTTAGAACTGAAAAGAGGGAACTTCACGAAGAGGGGTTGCCTGAATTGAGTGAAGCGGGCGGCGAAAATCCGGTGAATAGGGTTGATTTAACAATGAGCTTTGAAGGGATTTTAGAGATCGCTGGGGGATGTTTCTGAAATATGTCTCCGGGGGTCCCTACCCCTTAAACTATACTGCGTCCTTTTTTATTGTGTAATGAAATGTGGGAGGGGTTTATATTTTTTATCCCACTTCAGTGGATTTACACAGCCTATGACTCCCAAACTGCTGGGGTTACTTTTGACTCTATTGGGTTAACTAGCGAGAGTCCACTTAACGCTACTTATATTTTAATTAATTAGTGGCCAATTAATTTTATCCCCTGAAATAAAAATGTGTCGTACTGTCACTCACTGAATAATTGTATATCAAAAAAGGACAATACCTGAAAAAATTAAAATTAGTAATGTTGTTCGTCCTATAATTCAGTAATCAAAGAAAAAGGCAAGATCACAAAACGCCAAGCCAAGATAGTGCATCTCACTTCAACAGTGACTACGAGAAACTACGCATACTCACAACCTGCTGTAGTTAATTATTTACTGATATTTAAGAGATTAAGAATTGGTTTTTGGCATCTTTTTATTATATTCTTATCAATAAAAATTAACCTAAATTAAATTAAATTATAAAAATATAAATATCTCTTTTAGTTATAATAAATTTTACACTTTATATTAGGAACTCATTTATGAACCCTTCAGTTGATAGAATGAATAACTCCCCAATTAGGCTTTTTATTTTCAGATTTGATTCTATAACAACATATCATTGAATAAATAGTTTTTTGTTTTTTTTAATTATTTATTTATTGTAATTTACAACTGTACAAAATAATACAATAGGTAAATATGTAGCATGTTTCATATATACTTGAAAATCTTGGGAAGGAACCACCCATTGGTGGTACTTCAAACATTAATTTAAATTCTGTCAACTGGCTATATCGATCACGTATGATATTGATTATGTTATAAGGTTGTATTACAGAGCAATACAGTTCTTTTTTTTTTTGGTTTATTTTCTGTTTTATACAATAACATAGTTATAACATTTACTTCAGAAACAAGAGGCAAGCTAACAAGGAGTCTGGAGTGGTGGCCGCGCTTGGCTCAGAGAAACTCTGCTGAATTCGCTTGAATTTAATTGGACTCTTGGCCAAGCTGAAACATTCATTCAGTCCATTCCTGCTGTCGAAGCAGTCGCAAGTTCATTGTTTACTGCTCATTTTGTTCTGTAAAAAAAAAAAAAAAAAAAAATAGTTATAACAATTATAATTGATAAATAGAGAAAAAATAGACATCATATAAGCAAATCAGGTAAAAATGCATAAGGTCTTTCTCTATATACGCTGCAATACCGTTCTTCAATTATGGTGAGGCTTTTTACTAATTGTTCAAAATTTTCCCGGGAAGTTTATAGACTAATCCTATTGCTCCGCTAAAAAAAAAATATCAAAATGGAGCAATTTTGGCACGTAGCTCAGAAATGCATTTCCTTCATGGTTATTATATGCCGATTGATTTTTCTCTTCCTGAAGAATAAAAACAAAATATTACTCATTCTTTTAAATAATTTTTTTTTTAATTTATTTATTTAATGTGATTTACAACTGTACAATTTATAAATACAATAAGTAAATATGTTATATTTCATTTACACTTGAAAATCTTGGGAAGGAACCACCCATTGGTGGTACTTCTAGCATTAATTTAAATTAGGTCTCGTGGCCATCTTCTTTCCAGACGCCTCGGAGGGTTATCAAGGATTGTTAAGGATGAAAGATTAAGAATTAATGGGTTAAGATGGGTAAGGAGTTAGGAATGAAAAGACACATATCTGTTTTGGGCCAAATCTGCAAAGAATGGTCTTTGTGGATGAGTTGATTTGTAACGTAATAAGGAACATCAAGGTTTTTGGATTGTAAGGATTGGCTTGGTAGAGCCCCAGAGCTCAATTCCATATGTCCAAATTGGTCTGTTTATCGTAGTGTATAATATTTGTTTGTAGTGGATGGGAAGTTTAGAGCGTTTGTCAAGTAAGTGTCAATCGGAATCTACGAGCAGTTTCTTGTCGTTTCAGTCTTTTATGTGTATTCCAAGTAAGTCTCTTGTCAAAATGGAGTCCTAAGTATCGAATCTGTTTAACAGGCGTTAGTGGAGTATTTCCACTAAAATTTAAAGATTTCAATAAAGTAGGTAAAATTTAAAAAAAAAATTTCATGAAAAAGCAAATCATATACGTTTATAGCGTCTTCTGAATCCTTTAAATACCATTTTTCAAATAAAGCAAAAACTAGTAATTTTCTAACTTAATTTATTGAAGAATGTGTTTTTCTCCCGGTTCATTGCTCATATAATCATTCATAGATCCTTTCCTTTTTATATAATTCCTACGTTAATACGAATTTTAAAAAGCTAAATGTTAGATCTTCTTAGATTTATTACTACTATTTGGATTTTATGTCGTTATCAGGGTGAAATATTAGTTTCAGATAAAAAAAAACTTTGCAAAGTTTTGATTTATATCTCCGGTTCTAATTTGTTTAATTAGATACAGTTTGTACTCTTTTGTGCAGTTTATAGAGTCCTAAACCACTGCCAAGTTGAGCGTAGATTGGTGGAGTCGTATTGAAGTTATTCAATTTTTTTACCATATAGTTTTATTATATAATGTTACTAACCGCTATAAACTAAATAGATATAAACAATTAAGCAATTAAATCATTAGTGCAATGTGTAACGTTGAAATAACATATTTAGGTAATAAGCAATAGAAAAACTGCTGGATCTTCTAGTACTCAAGAAATTTTATAAATTACTAGCTGGTGAATCAATAGGCATCCTAACTCGGAAGATTATTTTAAAAAAAAATATTTTTATTTAAAATGATCATTAAGGGCATTTTGTGTCTGATTAAGTAAAACCAGGTGAGGTATTACCCTACATGTAAATGTTAAGTAATATTCGGAGTGCGTGGGCCCCAGAAAGGGAAATTGCAATTGGATTCGAATAGGGAACATTTCTATGTACTATAATATTGGGAACATTATACCAATAAAGATATACCAAATGCCACTGTAATGATTCTTTAAAGTAAAAAATAATAATTTATTTTACATATGATATAAATCACGGGCATGTAATAATATAATATTAATATTTTTTAATCAATAAAATAGGACAATTATTACTACAATTCGTTGTCCTTTTTATATATTTTTGTTACTTTTATCAATGCAAAATAAAATTAATACATAAAAAACATTGATCGTAAATAATTATTATTAAAAAAAAGCATATTTTTTTTCGATATGTCATAGTAGAAGCAATTATTGTTAGTGAACTTTGGTGAAACTTAGCCCGAAATATCGGTACAGACTAACAGTTTATCGATGACTTACTTTACACTGGTGCAAAGTACATTTCCACTAACTTTACAAGCAATACAATTAAAGGTTCTTTACTGTTTGTAAAGTTTGTGGAATTGTATTTAGCACACTACAAAGTAAGCCATCGATATTATCTCAATTTGTGTTTCATTTCGTACTGCACTCCAACCATCTTCTTGTTACTAAATATATTTAATGTTTCCTTCCTCCCCTCCCGTTTATATGTTAGATTTTTTTTTAGGCATACAAAATAAATAATATTAAAACAATGGTTTCATAACCTATACTATGAATTAATGTATTTGAACTCTTATTTCACAAACGCTTGAATAACGTTGGTAGTTCCCGTCAGGGAAGCGGTCGATTTCGGCTTAAATTGTACCTTGTTGCTGAAGCAGGAATCGGATATCGTTTGGAGGGAAAGGAAAGGAATGGGATTAGAAAGGAGTGGAAGGTAAGGGACATGTTAAAGGGAGCTCTAGGAGGAAAGTGTGGGTGTGTTTGTGTCATAAGATTAATGACCTCCAACAGCCCATATATCACCGCCCATAAACAAGGCGCTCCGGAGTTATGCTAAAGCACCGATAGTGTCAGCCGTTGTTAATGGTCCTTCCACTGCTACTGCTACTGGTACTGGTACTGGTGTCCTTTCCTCAACCCTTCTCCCTCTCTCTCTCTCTCTCTCTCTCTCTCTTCTGGCCCTTTTGATTGGCTGGAGGAATTTCCCAGCTCAGGGACCATATTATTCAATATTAATTTTTAACTAGAAAATAATATGATAATTATATAAATCAGGAGCTCTTAACTTGAGGAGATCTGTAGAAGAAGTCTATAACGATTTTTGTAAAATTAGCAAAGATAACACATTTATTACATTAAAAAAATTAAATAATAGTAACAATGCAAGGTATTCTATATATAAAGGTATTGTATTTTGAAGTATTTACTTGAAAATCTTGGGAAGGAACCACCCATTGGTGGTACTTCTAGCATTAATTTAAATTAGGTCTCTGATGATAACA
>NW_027109445.1:150846-157116 GCF_000696795.3 Halyomorpha halys
AGAGTTGAGCTTTGGGGCTCCACTAAACCATCAAATTCCTCCAGAATCCAATCCTTACAGTCCAAAATCCTTCGTAAAATCCTTAATGCTCCTTACTTTTTCACAAATCCATCAGGACCTCAATGTTCCATGTTGCCGATTTGGCCAGAACCAGATACCGTTCCTTCCATAATAAACTTCTCAACTACCCAAATCCACTTGTTTCTAGCCTGGATTCTCCTTCATTACCTAATGATCCTCCTAGGCGCCTGAAAAGAAGATGGCCTCGAGATCTTCTCCTCTAGAAATGTTATTGGAGTTCTATCAGTGGTTGGTTCTCCACATGTTTTTACCATGTCACTATGTCACCTACAGCAAATTTACTTGTTGTATATATGTGTATACAGTTGTAAATAACAATATATAAATTATTAAAAAAAAAAACCATTATAAATGGAAAAATTATTTTTGCGAATTTTGGGAAACTGAGTGGATAGGGAATTCTTTAATTGGTGGGATTTATAATTGGAAAGATATTTTTACTTTTAATTATTTGTTAGTAATTTCATGATTAACAAATTAGAAGATGGAAGAAGGAGCGTTTGTCAAGTAGGTGTTGTAGTAATCGAAATCTACGAGCACTTTCTTCTCGTTTCAGTTTAGTATGGGATTCCAAGCAAGTCTCCTATCAGAAGTCCTAAGAAGCGAATCTGTTCAACAGGCCTTAGTGGGATATTAAAGAAAAGTCACTGTAGGGCCGCAGGGTAGAGGATTGCGACAGAGAGTAAAGGTGATCTGGAGGAATTTGTTAGGATTTATTTGGATTCTTCAGTTGTGACACCATTCTTCAATGGATGTAATGTATAACTGCAGACTTTGTGAAGCAGTAATAGGGTCATTATTTAGACACTATACATATGTCATCAGCGTATGTTGTTAGGGTGGGTTGGGATGTCAGCTGTATAAACCGTATAGAGAATGGAACCTAAGGTACTACTTTGATGAATACCGGCGGATCGAGAAGACCTTAAAGGTTCTTTTAGAGAAATAGGAGCGGATTAAAAGTAAATATACAGGGAGTGGAATTGACGGAGTTTAGCGGAGTAGAGCAGTACTGGATACCAGGCTCGATCAAAAGCTTCTTCAACTTCGAGAAAGGCTCCCGAACAGTATATCCCGTGCTCCGTGTGGAAGTGGACCATAGAAATAAATATTTAAAATAAAATTAGTTTATGATTGTTGTAAATATCTTTAAATTTTCCTAGGAATCAAAAACAAAAATAATAACATAAAAATCCCTTCAATAATCAACAGATATTAGATGATTTAGTTCCCTGTTTTTTCTGCATACGGTCCTCACCAAAAAGTTGCTTTGTCTCACCAAATGAGTACGATTAGTATCACGTCAAAGCATGAAATCATTTTCTTTGCCAGTGAGCCATTTTTTAGCCATCTGTTCAATCCACAGGAGTATCATTGTTTTAGTTTGTTCTATTGCTGAATCTTATATTCATAAGGACTAGAAGGGGGGCCCATATAGTGGTCTAATATCCACGTAATCTCTGCACTACCTAGGGAGTAAGCTGAAAGTCAGAATCCAACATGGCGAACGCCGGTCTGGTGACGTCCTATTGAGTGGGCAGCGGGTGGATTTCTTTTTGGTACCACGGTCAACTAAGAGATGTCTGGCTAAGAAGTCGGTGCCGAGCGTGGTGGACGGAGCATGCAACGCAGAGACTGGTCACCTATCTACGTTGAGCAGCAGCGGCACATCATCCATCAGGTGACCCATAACATATGGTGCAGAATGCAAGTACCCAGTAACACAAACACTAATGGCGACCCTCACTACATCATCTTCACATCTCACCAATAGACTAATTTTCCCCCCAGATTTAAATTTTACTTAACCTAACCTAACTAACACTATTATCTTTTCCGCCTCCCCCCTCCATTAGTTATTTCACTTTATTTTAATATATTAGTTTCTCTCAATATCACTTTCTCTTTAACTAAATCCCTTCTGATATGGAACACTTAAAACCTTGACTTGTATCTAATTCCTTCATAGCCTAAAATTTCAGATATGATTAAAAAATTTTAGCTCATACCCAAAATATCAGAGAAAATAATTAATATAGTAGTGCTAAGAATAAATCAACACAAAAATATGTATTGCGAACCAATCCCAAGGCAAGGTCTTCGGGTCACCGGTTGGGAATATCTTGAACTTCGAATCGGGATTGTTTATTACCAAACATATTAATATTATTAAATACTTATCATTCGACTCTTCCTTAGAGATGAGTTCAAATAGAAAAACAGAAAATGTTCAGATATAATTAAAATTAAAACGTTTAATAAATTGCTGTGTACGATTCATCTTCGGGATTCCAAAGGACGCCTCTGTTTCCCGTTATTATGCAGAGTTGAAGTGGCTTTATCCTTCCTACCGTAATATTTCCTGGCATCCTTCATCTTCAACTTCATCCAATTCCACCGTCCAGCTTACATCTCCGAGCTCCTTCAATTCAAATTCTCTGTTCGTTTCTGCAATAACCGTTCCCGGTCAGATTAATACGCAAGGGCCCATCGCACCTCATCCCTATGAAACTCCATCCTTTCCAACATCCATCGCTCCAATACCCGCCCTACATTTAAATACCATCTGTTCTTCATTTCTTATCCATTCAGATCCCATAAAATTGTTAATAGATATAATTATAAATATGTTCATAAATTATTATATCGTTCTTAATTATTTTTAAATCATTTTTTTTTTATTACTAACTAATTAAAGTTTGAAAGTAACGACTTAAATATTATTTTTTATAATGACTATTTAGTTACATTGTATTTTTGTTTATGTATCTCTGAGGCTCCTCAACCCACATCTGTCTATCTTTCTGTATTATTCTAAAGGAACTCGTCCCAGAATAAATATAGTATCATTATTATATTTTGAAGAGTATGTGACCCTATATTAATAGGTACGACTAACGATTTTGTAAATCGGGTTCAAATCCAAATATTATTATATCATTTTTCTGCCGGAAATCGGAAAAATAATATCGATTTAAACTGACCGCAGACGATTCCACGAAATTCAGAGAGATGGTATAAGAGATTAAAATATTAAGAGAAGTGATTGGGAGGCGGTAGGGGCACGTGACCTGCCTGAGTTATTGCCAGCACCCCCGTTTTATGCCTGGACCATTATGTCTTTTCTCGAGGGTTCTCCAAACTTGAGGGGCGTAACGACTGTTAATGGTGCCGAGCCTCCTCCACGAAGCAGTTCGGAATCGTAATTTGAAACAATGGTGGAGTTTTCTCTTATTCTTAATACTTATTTTTCAAGTTGGGTAATCACTCATTAACTTATTTCAAACATCTCGAAGTGACCAATTCAAGAACAAAAAACAAAAAAAAAATTAATTCTTACTCGTTTTAGAGAAGATATTTCTATATAATTCACTAATACGTTCTCTGACTAATTTTTAGATTTATGTCGTTTTCATAAAAGTGGTTTTAATAATGTTTCTCTTTGCTTTTGCAAAAGTATGGCAAAAATTTTCATTCTGCTCTAAACTATTTATTCAATGCTAAATTGTTACAGAATCTATATTGAAAATACTAACATCGGTTTTATTTATATAAACATACTCTCAAATGAAAAACTTAAATATGGTTTAATTGAAATTTAAAAAAATTATTTAATAACAATAAAACCCAGACATATGAAACCGAAAAACATACTGTCCATGCACTGCCTAGTATAACTGCCAAATTTATGTTAAAATAGAGGTTTAATTTATCTGTTTTTCGTCATTATCCACTACGTTCTACAATTTTGTATGTTATATATTTCTAAAATTATTTGGCTTCGTAGCGGTATATAGTACATCTATATTACTTCTCTTATTTCCGGAATTATGTTTTCAACCTAAAAAGTATATTGTACGAAGATAGTTGACCGTATGAAGTAGATTGTAGTAAGGTCCGGGTGAAGGTCAATGAAGGTAACAAAATAGCAAAAGTAAATTGTATATTGTTAACCAACGTTCCTCCAATCTAAAATGTATATTTCTTTTTTATCTCCTTAAGTAAATATTCCAATCTTTTCATAGTTTATTTTTATCCCTTTTTCATAACTAAATATTATCGTACAGTTGTAAATTACAATAAATAAATAATAAAAAAAATATATATATATTATCTGATATAGCCACTATGTATTCCATATATAAGGAAGTTTTTTTTTTTTTTTTTTATAGATTAATTTATTGATAGATATTACAATCTGCCTCACTGTTGTGGGCAATAGGTAATAGTGATGAATGATCTCATACATACTAAAATAAAAAAAAAAAATAAATAAAATAAATTTAAAAAAAAATAAAAAGATAATAATAAAAAAAAACTCTCTTAAAATATATACAAACAAAAGAATAGACAAGATGAACATAATCAAACTATCTGTATGAAAAATAAAATAACATAATTATATAAGGAAGTAAATTAATTTAAAAAAAAAAATGCAGTTACTACCATATCATTGAGAAATTCCAAACTCAAGTCTCTAACATCAGTTCAAAACTTACTAGTCAACATTTTGCAAAAAGCATGATTAGACTCATATGATCAATTTGGAAAATAATTAATAAAGTACATCTCACTTCATGGCAAGTCAACTGATTCATGTATACAACTGTCTTGCGCTGATCTACAATTGGACGAACGGCATTGAAAATCTCTGGCATGGACTAAAAATACAATTTGTTTTTGGACTCATCGAGTTCTCATTCTTAAATCTGAAAGCCAATGCAAAAAAATTGATAATATCTGATGAAACATTTGATAGCACTTTATTTTTATTTTTTTTTACATTGGTAACAAAGAAATGAGAATATGCCAGTCAGATCATATTGCTGGCAAAAATGGTGGCTTTTCGGAAGATTCCAAATATTATTTTCTGAGTTATATTAATTAAAACGAAAAATGTCATTTTCTGTAAGAAACTCGTTCGTATTTTACCTAGTTTATGATACAGTAAATGTAAATAAAAAAAATAAATATTGATGTTTTTAAGATCTAGGAAATATTATTCCAGAAAAACCTATAATTTTCGCTCCTTTTTCATATCCTTAAAACTTCCTACAGCACTAAAAAACTTTATAGTACAATATTTAAAGTAGAGTAAATTTATAACAATAGGAGCCCTAATACCATTTACATTCAATAGCTCTTAAAATTTTTAAAAACTATTTCATATCGAAATAATGAATTTATATACATATTTTATTTTAGTGTTCATAGAAAGTCATTGTTTTAAATTACTTAATATCTTAATGTTTTTGATTAAAAGCTGTTAGTAATTTTTATGGAATTGTTATAAAATTATATATAATTGATCTCTAACCACCCAAACCCACTAGTTTCTAACCTTGCTTCCTCTTCCATTTCTGACAATCCTCCGAGGCGCCTGAAAAGAAGATGGCCACGTGACCTTATATTGTAAACTGTTTTTAGAGTTCTACTTACTACTGGGTAGTTTCTCTACATCCTGTATCATATCATTATGTCAATGCGATCAAATTTACTTGTTGTATTTTTTATACAGTTGTAAATATCAATAAATAAATAAAAAAATGAAAAATATATAATTGATGAAACCGTCACATTTATTGTCTCTGAATAATATCCACTTGATGAAAGATTTTATGTAATAATATATAATGACTTTATAATATACTATCTATTGGTATTTTAGGCGCCATATTTAGAAGGGGAACCATTTTTAAGGGGTTTAAAAAGTATTGTAAAGAAGCGCATGCTTGAAGGGTGAAGGGTAAAGAGGGTGTCATTTGAATAATGGCGATGAATATTCAACCCTTATCATACAGAAAGGCAGATACCAATGGAGTGATATGTTTTTGTTAATCATAACTTTATTTTTTCCTAAAATAATATAGTAAATATAATAATAATTCTGGTATTTCTTTTTAGGAAGTTTGATATATTTATAGATAATAATAATTTACCGAAAGACATTTCCGAAGAAGAAGCCACACACGGCCGTAATACTGCATCAATGACTGATTTAAGAAAATTGTAATATAATCCCATTAATTTAGTTTTAAGTGACTATAACCCAATTTAATAAAACTGAATATTACACAATAGTGTAATATTATTATATTAATTCAGTATTATGTATTATACATCTACTATAATATCGATAAAAATCTTTAAATGAGTTTTTTTCTTCTTTAACTACACTAATTAAATTTT
>NW_027109445.1:157471-158932 GCF_000696795.3 Halyomorpha halys
TTTTTTTTTAAAGCAAAACCCTGTGACCCAGGAGAGACAGAAAAATAAAATAAATAAATTTCTTTTAAAAAAACACAAGTTCATGTCTTTGTGATTCATACTACTGAAAATGTATTGATAATTGAGTTCACTTAATAGTCTAGTAAAATTGTATTTTGTAATTAACATTCAAAAAATAAAGCAGTGTCCTGTTTTGTAATGTTCCACGCCATTTTTCAATTTTAGGCGTATTTTAAATATTACTGGATCCAGCAATCATAAGTCTCCTCTTCCCATTTTAAGCAAATATTTCAAAAGTGATATAGGACTGTCGCTCTCAGGGGGACTTGACTTAGTGGGGCGGGTCTGTATTTTTTGTGTTATGGTCTGGTTAAAAACTGTTTTATCAGTGATTCGCTTGAATCTAGAAAATTATTTGAGTTTGGTGAGATGACCTCTGTACAAAATGAAAGTACGTTACATTTCCTACGAAAGTTGTCGTAGTAAGATAGGATGAAAAAAAAAGTTAACAATAAGATTAAGAAGACCTTGATTCCTAACACTGTCCAACTTATTTTCTAATATCTCTTTGATTCCATCTCTTCTTATTCTCCAATTTTTTTTTTTTAGGATTTTTTTATCTATTAATTTCCCTAGGTCCAAATTGATTTTGTTAGTGAATTGTATATATTTTACTTTTATAAATTTTGAGGGATTTCGTAATCCGTAACAGTTTATACGAGTTCCAGTCGTAATATATTTGATATTTTTTTCTTCAAATTTAAGTTAATAATTAGCTCATTATGAACAAAAAAGTTAATTAAAATGAACTCTTCTCAGAAATGGAAATCATCTCCAGGCTTGATCGTAAAAATGCATGAGAGGGATGATTTAACAAGCGGATAAAAACTATCCATGTTAGTCCAAGTCATCTTTAATAACCCGTTTCTTCATCGGATCTCTTTGAGGACATCTTGACTACCGCGAGATGTGTTTTTGCCTCCTGTGACGTCCTAGCATGTTTTTATTCCGAGCGTATAATAGTTGAGCTAACATCTCTTCCGGGCGAGAACGAGAGAGGTTGGGTGGATGGGAGCTGATGAAGAAAGAGAAAAATCCGAACAGACAGCAATTAGACAGATTTCTAACGAAGGTGCCCTTATAGCGTATTTAGAAGCCATTCCATGTCTTCATTCCATTTCTGGAAAACTCATAATCAAGCCATTTACAATTACTACATCGAGTGAATCAGCAGGAATATAGATCCAACAACAAATTCTGTAACACCTGATTATGAACAATATTGAATAAAATATTAATAAATAATAAAAAAAAATCTAATACGCGCAATTTTCTTATGTCTTCGAAAAGGATCTTGAAATCCCACGAAGGGACTTTGCTTGAACTTTCAAAATTAGGGTTTTGGGAACTTATAAATCAATCGGCATAAACCTTAACCCAAAGTAAACGCTTATTTAGTAA
>NW_027109445.1:159052-163418 GCF_000696795.3 Halyomorpha halys
CTCTTTTGAAGAAATATTTATTTTAATGGGCAATATTCTATTATTAATATTAATAGTTTTATTTTAAATTTCGATGTGTGGTAAACCCATGGTCTACCCTACAGTACATAATAATAATCCACTTATACCATACGAACAGACTCGCTACCTAGGAATACATCTGGATTAACGACCAGCTTGTAATTATCTAAATGGCTACAAATAATTAAAACTCCTCGTCGAATTCTACTATTACAAGAAATGTTAGACTAACGCTCTGAAATTCCGATTATAAGGTTGGGAAGACATTATGTACGAAAACTGTTTTATTTTTAAAAATTCAGCATTTATTAACTAAATGAATCTAATTAATCATCCAATATCACCATTTCCCATCCACCCATACGCATCCAATAGTACCAGAGCCGGGAAGTAAAAAAGACAGTTATTTCACTCCAATTTTTGATTACTTTAATGAAAACTAGGTATAATTACTGGTTAAAACTGATGAGTCTGTCAAGTATAGGTAGGAGGAATAAAAGATGCTAGCTGTTTAAAAACCTAAAAAAACATTCATTTTTCATTCGGAGATCTACATCATAAAAACTTCCAACAACACCAGAAAATCTAAAAGAACATTATTTAAAGAAGAGTAAATTTGCTGAAATATTAGCCCTAATAGAGCTATTTACATCCTATAGTTCTCGAGATATGGCTTTTTAAAAAGCAATATTTCTTAAAAATATTAATAGTTAATTAATGTATTTTGAGAAGTCTTTATCTCAGGAACTATGTGACGTATTGATGTCTATTAGCACTCAAATGAAAGCTAGTTTAATGTACTATAAAGTAGTTTATAATCTTTACCTTAGTAGGAATAGTAGTTTTCATGATATTTGCTGAAATAAATTGATTTATAGTTGTTTGGACAATTAGTTTGATTTATGAAAATCTTTATTTCAGAAACCATAGGACGTACAGATGTCGGCCAGCACTTAAATTACTTTTACATATTTATTACTTACATTTCAGCAAATTTACTCTACTTTATATGATGTTCTCTTATATTTTCTATTGTTGGTAGTTTAAACGGTATAGAGCTCCGAATGAAAAATTAATGTTTTTTTAAAGATTTTGAAACAGCCGCCATTTTTTATTCCCCCTACCTATACTTGGCAGACTCATCGATTTTGATTAGTAACCATCCATAGTTTTCTTTAAAGTAATAAAAAATTGGGGTGAAATAACTGCCTTTTTTCTTCTCTTGGGCTCTGGTACTACTAGATCTCCCGTTTTTGAGCAGGGTCTAGTTCCTCTGCTTATAAAAATATGGCTTGGAATCAAAGAAAAAAATGGCATTTAACTTTAAATGTTTTTCCAGAGAGAAAGTGCTAAATGAATTAAAGTAGATTATAATCAGATGGGGCAGTATCAGGGCTGTAGCTTGGATGAAAAAGAATTTTTCCCCAAAAGGTTTCTTCAAATTCCAGCCGTATGCAGTTTTGCATTCCCTTGTTGCAAGACCACTCTTTGGCCATTCCCATACTTAAAACTCAAAATCCTTCTTAAAATCCTCTATGCTCCTTACTTTGTCGAAGATAAAATAATCCATTATGTCTTCAACGTCCCGTATGAGAACGGTTTGGTCCGAACCAGATATTAATCCTTACCTGATCCTAACCTCCCTAATTACTCAAACCAACTTTTTCAAACCTTTCTTCCTCTTCAATTCCTCATAATCCTTCTATGCACCTGAAAAGAAGATGACCTTTTAAGAAATGTATTTGGAGTTTTACCAATGGGTAGATCTTCCACAAGTCTGTATAATGTTATCTTACCATAATTCGTCATTATAATATTTGTATTGCGTAAATTAATACAGTTGTAATTTTGAATAAATAAATTAAAAAATAGTACCTTCCTATCTTTAGGATATTAATATACAACCAGAAAATTTACTAATAGTTATAAAATGATATGAAACATGTGGAGAATCTACCCATTGATAAAACTCCAATAACATTTCTATATAAGAAGATCTTGGGGCCATCTTCTTTTCATACGCCTAGGAGGATTATCAGGTAATGAAGGAGAGGTCAGGTTAAAAACAAGTGGGTTTGGGTTGTTGGGAATTATACCATGGAAAGATTGGTATCTAGTTCTGACAAAATCGGCAACATACGGAACATTGAGGTACTGATGGATGACTTTATTTGTGACATCTTATGATTATTAACACCATATATGATAATTGTGTTGTAATATTTGTATTTACTGATATTGTGGGTATGTTGAATAAAGTCTTCAATTAATTGAATGGCTAAAAGCCTCAACTTGACAATTTTAATTTTGTGCAAAATCCTTTTTAATTAAAAAAACCGAAATAAAAATACAAAATAAAAAATTTGTTTTCCTTCCTTTTAATTAAAAACATGGGACACAGAATGCAGAAAATTAAAGCTTTACCAACATAATAACTGTAGGAATTTTAACAACCAAAATAAAGTTCTAAGTACCGGAGTAAGTGCTCCTTAGTTTAAGATAAATAGTAGATCACTCCCCAAACTACAATCGGATCAATAGCTCTTTAAATCTAGGAGTTCTTTAAATCATTTTTTAAAAATTCCATTTCCAGTTAACTACAGTTAAAAGTGCAGTGGTTTACAACGTCGAGTGTCCAAGTTCATCGCGAAGACTGAAACCCTGACTGATCTGATGACTAAGAGATTCTGCTATAAACTCTGTACCTATGTATTTTGATTTCTGTCTATTCTATTTTTTCTCAAATTAATTTTTCATTATATAAATCTGTTATCTATTTTATTTATTCTATAAATATTAGTTGTTTTTGTAAGCTAATTTTATTTTTCTCTCATTTTTCAATTAAAGTATATTTTTTTTTCTTAAATAATTTATATACATAATTTGTACAAAGTTAATTGTGAATTGCTATAATAAACATTCTAGGTCAACAAGGGCGATTTGATAACAAAGAAATATTTATGTATAACAAAACTAAAATACCGAATTACCTTTAAAACCGTAACCAATAGAAAGCTGTTCCGTATTATATCTTGCATACATTTTCAAAGAATAGGATCAAAACCACTATAAGTTTGTATAAATAATAATTAAGTTTTAGTAACATAACTACACCATACTAGTAAACATTATAATCATATTGATGCAATAAATAAGGTACTTTAATTCCCCTGATAGAAAAAAATACATTAATTTCTTATAATAATATGCCACTTAATAAAAAATACCACGCCCGCACACATTTTAAACTTATTAGAACGTTAATGAAGTGCTTTGGCTTCCATGGATGCGAAGTTGGCAACTAATACGCGTGGTTTGTATTGTGCTATATGGTTAGTAATGGACTAAAGCATTCCGTCATAAACGATACATCATATACAAAATCAATTTTTGAAATTGATGCGATATTTCTTGAAATTTGCGTGCTTATACCAACAAACTCCCAGTTTTATGTGTTTCTGCCCATAAAATAAGGTTTTATACCTCAAGCAAAGACAAAGAAGAGTTAGAACCTCTTCTGCTTATCCGATTGGTGGATTTAATAGCTTAGAATATTAAATAAATCCCTTAAATATGTGTTGCCAATACCATTGCACCCCTTAAAAAAAGGATCATTTATATGCAAATTTTATTTATTTATTTTTTCAAAAATACATATTTATTGGGCATTTGAATAGCATCAATAGAGAGAGGTGGTGGGGGTGCGTGCGAGGTGCGCAGGACGCCGGCCCTATTGATCAGGGGGAGTATGAGGCATTGGGGAGGTTCCATATCGACCCCCCCCTTCATTAGACCCTTCAAGGGGGTGGTCTCTGATATAGTGCCATGGTCCACGCGAATATTCACCGCTACAAATCAACCATTCTCCAGCCTCTGGACCATTCTTCATCGCGGCCGTCCATTGTTCCTCTTCGCTTCAAGGGTATGACTAGTAGTCGCTGGAGGGAGTCTTGCTTCGGAGGAACGAACCTGTAAGGAGGTCCATCTGGATACCTGGATACGCAACAGATAAATTTATATTATAAAAACAAAAATGCCCATTTGTCTTAATATTACAACAGAGTTGAAAAATATCATGAAGAACGTAATGCGAGGTGTGGATTCGATTTCCATCTGTGCCAATTAAGGTTGATTTAGAGGAAAAGGAGATCAAGTTTAGTTCAAAGATCAATTAATTGAGAGAAATGCTTTATTTAAAAGGAACGCTCCCGCCATATATTGGCTTTCTACACTGATAGATCATACTAATCAGATATAATATATCCTTTTTTTTTTCATTATATCTAAATATCACAATACAGTGTTATATATATTTTTTAAAATTAATCTTAAGTTGCATTATTCA
>NW_027109445.1:163678-166709 GCF_000696795.3 Halyomorpha halys
ATATTTAAAAAAATAAATAAGCTATCATATAAAAATTTTAAAAAATAATTATGAAAATCGGTGGTGGTAGCCGGAAGTTGAAACCTTCCTTTCTGAGTTGGATCACATATAAACGTTATACCCAGAATGAAAATACAAATAATGTTAGGGCATAAGTACAAATAACTTTTTTTTTTTACCAAAAGAAAAAGAAATAAAAAATATAATTCAGATAATACTGATGTAAAGAAAAGGATTTAATAAAAAATATATGTTTATAAATAAATGTCATAATCTCACAAGAAAAAATCATATAAAAAAGGCAATCCATCCCCTTCGAACCCGCCTCACTAAAACTCCCAGGGAACAACGGTCCTACATTACTTTTGAAATATTTGCTTAAACGGGAAGAAGAGCCATAAGATAGTTAAATCGAGGAATATTTAGAATGTGCCTGAAATCGCAAAATGGCGTGATTTAATTATTTATTGATGAGTTTTAAATTTATAAATATTTTTTAGTTTAATATATATTTTACAATTTATAGACCAATTTGTTACTAATCTATGATTTTATTTTTTTTTTATATTTAGGTTTTAATTATTAGATTACTTTTACATTTATTTAAGAATATCATTAACTAATTCATAAAAATACTACTATTTTTTCTCCTGAAGAGAGGAAGTATAATCATTAAAGCAAAATTAAAAAAAAAAATGTATTTGTATTATATTATACTGGTCACATGTAGGATTTTCGCCCAGAATATCAATTTTCAGATTGAAATTTTGGTTCAATCAGAATGGTAACAGCTACTTCAATCCAATAAAGAACTAGAAAATGATACATAAGGTACCTGAGGAGGATAGAGGGGATAATGTGAAGGGATAGTTTCAGAAATACTACAATAAGAAGTTAACAGAGAAAGAAACCGACCGAACATAGAAGAAAATAACGGTATGGTAGTTTTGGCCATGTAAAAAGATTGTAAGAGAAAAGATTGGCCAATTTAACGTATGGAACAAAAGTCGATGGAAGAAGGACAAGAGTGGGCCCTTCTGGGGGAGATCTTCTTTATTTAAGAGGCGAAAAGAGGAACGCACCAGGGATTGAAAAATATAGGAAAATTTGAATTTGTTTTTAACAATTTGCATAAAACAAACCAATTAGGTCTATTGGAAATTAGGTAAAAGAACCCTTGCTAGTAATACCAGGAAGAGATCGGACAATATCTTGGGCCCCTAAAATGATTCTTAAAATAATCTTATAAAGTAATTAAAATTATAAAATTTTAATATTAGAATGCAGTCCGCTGGTGTCCCTCAAGGTAGTATCCTCGGTCCCATTCTCTACACAGTCTATACAGCTGACATCCTAACCGATCTTATTGCCCTGCAGTATCCTTTAATAATGTTGCTCTTACCCCTGTAGAACAGATCCGCTACCTTGGACTACATCTGGACAAACGACTAATTTGGAGTCCTCACACAAGACTGAAAAGACAGAAAACTGCACGTCGATTCAGGACTTACTAGACAAACGGTCTAAACTTCCAATTCATTTCAAAAGACTGATCTGCATAACTATAAGGCCTATCTGGACATACAGAGTTGAGCTTTGGGGCTCCACTAAACCTTCGAATTCCTCACTTATCCAATCCTTACAATCTAAAATCCTTCTTAAACTCCTCAATGCTCACAAATAAAATCACACATAAAGACATAAATGTTCCATATGAACCCGATCTAGCCCGAACCAGATATCATTCCTTCCATTATAAACCCATAACCACTAAAATTCACTACTTTCTAACCTGGCTTCCTCTTCCATTCCTCACAATCCTCCGAGGCGCCTGAAAAAAAGACCTTATAAGGTAAAACATAAATGTAAAAAAAGTTAGAATGCTACTAAAGAATAGTTTCTCTACACGACTGTATCATTCCATTATAAACACGCCAAATTTAATATGTATTATTATATGCCAATATATATTATTATGTACAGTTGAAAATTTCAATAAAGATTTTTAAAAAAATATATAGAAAATCGCTAACAAATACAAGTTTAATTTTTTTATAAGTTCCTTATCTTGTTGCTGAAACCATTTCAAGCTAAACATTTCGCCAAAAATTCGGTATATAATAAATTTTAATTAATAATCTATTAGAATTTTTCTGTAATCATCTAATCTAAATCAATTCCATGAATATCTCTTGTCCTTTCCTATTTCAACACCTTAGCTATGCGAGGGACGTTTGAAAAACTAAAAGTCAAAGAAAGGCTAGTATTGCTTCAGGTCTTAATTAACACCTATTTAGGATAATCCTACTTTTTGCTTAGCTGAGAATTCTTTTTCTAAGACCTGGAATCGGTAAAAAGAAGTAAGTTTTTTCTTTTTTAAGAAACAGTCATTGCTGCTCCTAAGGCGTGAACTACACTCTGTATAGTTTTAAATCTGTAATCGTATTTAAATTTTGCATATTTACGTATCTTTCAAAAAACAAAACGTAAAACCTCATATTTGATCTCTTATAACATTTTGAATTTCATTTCGGTTATTACAAATAATGTAATCAACTTAGAAAATCAAAGTCATAAAACAACTATGTATGAATTCAAATTCTGTTCAATAGTCTTATTAAACATTGAAAAAAAAATATTTTATTCATGTGTGGAATATCTCTTTTAAAATCCAAGACCAGTTGAAAATGTTGATCATGAAAGTGGTACAGGATGGAACCTCTGGTTACATTATTCGATTTCTGCAACATTATCGGATCTTAGAAAAAAAAAAAAAAAAACACTCAACTGTAGCTTACTTCCTAAATACATAATAAAATTTTTTAGTATAATTTAGAAGAAAAATATTTTTCTGTAACGTTCTGAGGTGCAGAGAAATACAAGGTGCCCAATGCAAACTATCCCATACTTTTCACGTCCAATGCTTTTTATTTATTATTATTTTTGTTTTATATATATATCTCTGTGGTGGCATGATTAACGTCTTCAGCGGCAATAGTTGACGTTTGCAAAGAGAGTATTTGAAATGGGT
>NW_027109445.1:167324-211384 GCF_000696795.3 Halyomorpha halys
AGGTAAGGTTCCTGCAGATATGCTCAACACCTTGTGGCTAAATCTCTATTGAAATTTTCAAGTGTACAAAATAATACATTCCGCAAATTTAATGTATGTTTATAATGGAATGATTCAGACGAGTAAAGACTACCCATTGGTAGGAATGTAATAACGTTTTTACATAAGAAGGTCTCTTGACCATCTTCTTTTCAGGCGCTTCGGAGGATTGACAGGAATGGAAGACGGAGCAAGGAAAAACTAGTGAGTCCAATGCTCCTCTCGAGATTTATTTAAAAAAAAAAAAAATCTTTATTGAATTATTGCTAATTGTTGGGGCATATATTACAGCTACACTCCTACTGTAATAAAATGGAATTGTTTATCTCATATTAATTAATAAATTATAAATTTGATAAATACAATTAGTGTTTCGTTGAATTTTGCACTTTTTTGATAGCTATAAATTCATCTTTCACCCATAACATAGGATACGAATGTTGACAGTTGAAGACCCCGACATAGTTGGGAATACGGAGTACGAGAAATGTTTTACGAAGAGAGGTTTGTTGTTGAGATCATAATATAAAAAATGGCAATCCTTGCCGATCGGATCCACCCCACTAATATCTCCAGGGAGCTACGGTCCTAAATAACTTTTGAAATATTTGCTTAAATCGGAAAGAGGAGACTTATGGTTAAACAGAGCAATATTCAAAAAGCGCCTGAATTTGGAAAACGGCGTGAAATATCATGAGGAACCAGTTATAATTGCTAATGCTCTTCTAAGTATATGAGTCTTGCAATTTAACATTATTCAGTCTTAAGAAAATTTTTAGAAGAGTTAGCACCACATAACGATATAATAGACTTATGTTCCTGATATTCAAACGATCCATAAAAACTTGTAGGACCAAAAAAACTCCATAAAAAATGGAGTCTTTCAGATTAAAAAAATTACTTTCTTTAGAATATCAAAATGAAAGACCAGAAATAAACAACTTAATAGTTTAAATTGCTATTTGATAACTAAGTAACTAAATTTAAAAAAAAAAAAATGTTCATCATATGCAAGAAGTGCTTTTCTTGGTTTTTGATAGGCAAAATATCTATACAAAACAGAATTACTTCTTCAAAAATTATTTCTTTAAGTACATCTCTGTTAATTGACACCAGTGATTAATTGCTGAACCTCTCTTGAGGAAATTCTACTCAGGTCATACTTAATTAGTTTTAATTTATTGATGACAAGATTTAGGGGGCCTTAGAGTCTTCGGGGCCCTAGAAACAAATATTGTACTGGTTACGATGTTTTAGATTGAAATAATAGAACATTTGTCCTTTTGGCTCACGGTCTAAATTTTTATTTAAGCTTGGCTCAAGAATGTGGTAACTTCAACAGCATATGTTTTTTTGTTGTTTTTTTTTAATTATTTATTTCATGTAATTTACAACTGCACAAAATAATAAATACAACAAGTAAATATGTGGAATGTTTCATTTACACTTGAAAATCTTGGGAAGGAACCACTCATTGGTGGTACTTAATGCATTAATTTAAATTAGAAGGTCCCGTGGCCATATCAGGGATTGTTAAGGATGAAAGATTAAGAATTAATGGGTTAGGATGGTTAAGGAGTTTGGAATGAAAAGAAGCATATCTGTTTTGGGCCAAATCTGCAACGAATGGGATGTTAAGGCCTATATGAATGAGTTTATTTGTAACGTAATAAGGAGCATCAAGGATTTTGGATTGTAACGATTGGATGCGGGAAGAATTTGATGGTTTGGTGGAGCCACAGAGCTCAATGGGAAGTTTAGAGCGTTCGTCAAGTAAGTGTTGTAGCAATCGGAATCTACGAGCAGTTTCTTGTCGTTAAAGTCTTGTGTGTGGATTCCAAGTAAGTCTCTTGTCAAGATATATGTTTTTATTTACTTCATTCTGAAATTAATTAATTAATTATTTTTCTTCCTTGTTATTAGTTTACTATTCTCGTTTCATTACAAATAGTGATGGGTATCGACCCCCCTTCATTAGGACTCCCTCCCCTACAAGAAGGATCCAAAGAGACTACAGGTGTAAGCCGCCTGCGAGGAACTGATAACGACTCGGTCCTTATCAGAGAACTACACTCAGCAATTAGTTTGCCCCTCTCTAGCGAACCCCCAGGGCTGGTATTTAGGAGGATTCCCCCCTCCTCATCCACCTCCAAATCATTTCCTCCCTGGATCCGAAATCCCTTATTACTCACCCTCCCTTTTGCACATCCCCCTCCTCGCCTCTTACTATCTTCCTTTCTTTTATTAACTTCATTAACAACTCGGTCCTTCTTTCTGGGAGGAACCTTTAACAATAAAAGGGCTCCTCAAAGGTACCAAAATAAATTTTCGAGAATGCAAGAGAAGTGGAAGGGGAATGACACGAATTCGAACCCTACTTGTTTTTCTAAGGTTTTGGATGGTAAGAGTTATCGATAAAATTAATGAATTTTATATGATATAATAAATATAATTAAACCTTGTGTAATAATGACACATGGGCACTGTATTTTACTTAGACTTTGATGATAGGCCTCTTTATATTTTATAATTACCCGATTAATGCGTTTAGGCTTGTCATAAAACCTGCTCATTAGTAACTTTGTAACAACTTTTAAGTAAATGGCTCAACCGATTTTTAAGTTTGATGGCTTAGATTATTCGCTGAGATTTCATAATTCTTTTGTACAATTCGACCTCATGATGAAATCAAGTCAGTTAAATAAGTCCGTATGTTTGTATGGACTCTGTTTTGAGTGAACTTCACAGCCGATTTTAAAGTTAGATCTCTCAAGTTACACAGTAAAATTGCGTGAGTGTTTTCAGATAATTTTAGCTTCAAATAATATTTATTATAATTTGTAACATTCTTAAAATACTGCGCTCTCCTTGTAGCAGTGTAGCAGATAATGCTGCATATATAGCCGTCCGGTAACCTACAATTACTACATTAGGTATGATAAGTAAGTTATAATAGTGTTGAGTTAATCTGTAATTAAAAGTTCTTAAAATTAATGGAAAAGTGACAAGATAGGGTAATTTGGCTGAAATTAATGACCTGGGTTAAACAGCCAACAAAAAATTTTCAAATTATTGGATATGAGATATAAATTTATATTCAAGATTGTCCTTAAGAATAGCCGTATTGACCAAAACATTGGACTTTTAAAAGAAATAATAAAGATTATGTTGAGAATTTACTTGGATAAAATTTATTTTATTCAAACAATTACTGACCAGTCTCAAGAAAGTGAAAGATTAAAGGAAAATAACTTTATTCATTGATATCAACATGAACTGAACACAGGCGATTACATAAGTACAATTAGTAATATAAACATTAAAATGATACAGGTGGTATTTTCTATATGTTTTACTATCAAATACAAAATAATTGTGTTTTTCTTTTATATAGCTAGAATGTATATGCACTGGTGCTGATACGCACAAACAGAATAATTTATTAGGTCTCTGAAAACTTCCAAAGCCACATTAAAATGAGATAACATAACCTTAGCTGAGAAAGGTTATATTTATCCAGCTCATCTTCAAAATAACGATAAATCTTCCCATTTCTAATAAATTATCTATGCATCTATACGGGCGTAAAATGTCAAAAATTAGTGATCATATCGGAGGCATTCAGTGAAAATTAGGTTACGGGTAATATAAAAAGAAGACCTAATAGAGAGAAGTTAATCAGCTGTCGGAAGAAAGGACTTTGTTAACAGGACACAAATCTTCCGAAGACCATTTTGGAAAGGAGCCAACGGAGGCTGCTGCCAACTTCGCACCTCCTTCATTACCTCTTCCTCTTTCAAAGCCCCTAACAGCTTTCTAGTCCTACTTAAATTTAAGTAATTGATTCCCTTTTTATTTCTTTTTTGAAAAGATTAATCTTATTTTAATGAAGTATTAACATTCTACTTTAGAGAGTTGGATTCAGGATAGGCCAAAAATAAACTCTTATAAGCTAAGTATTAAAATTTAAAAAAATAAATAAATTGCTCCATCACTGTCAATTATTTTAGGTAAGAATTCTAAATTCTATACTATTTTTTTTTTATACTTATTTATCCATTCAAGTGTTTCCTGCAAGTGGTTTTTTATTAGATTTTCCTTTTAATCTATGTGTTAGTCTTACTCTCGTAAAATGTATCTATTTGTTTGCTAGAAAAGAAAAATAGGAATGAATGAAACATTTGTATTTGTTGTACAGACCGAAATGGATTGTAAAAGGAAACTGTAGGGGGGAGGGGGGAAATGTTTATTATATCTCTTTTTTTTCTGATTATACCATGTATGTGTAATTTATATATGTCCGATTACGGATTGATAAGTATGCTGGGTGAGATAGCAACCTAATGTATTTAGGCAGCATAGATAAATAAAGTATTTCTCTCTCTTGGTTTAGGTTTGTATAATTTTATATTAATTTTTATTTTGAACCATAATTAAATGTTTTCGAAAAAGACAAAATACACTTTTAAATGGACATTATGGAGCAACTTATGTATATGACTACATAACAATCTATCCAACTAGTAACGAGGTCTAAAACTCTGGTGAAAATTTTGAATTCTGAAAACTGACTGATTTTTTTTGTTCTTGAGTACTAATCACGAATTTAAAGTTATTATTATCAATTTTTGTAAAAATATAAAAAAGTGTTTAAAAAAAAAATTATAATCTTTTATTAATTTTCTACTCATAGCATTTTTTTTTTTTGGAACTTCAACTTTTAATAAATTATGTTATTAGAGGTTTATTATTTACTTTAAGAAAACTTTCATCGTTGAAAAGCAACAGGGCTTAGTCTGATTTTTGTTTTATTCGAATGGAAAAAATAATTTAATATAAATATGTAAAATATTTTTTTTTAATTTATAAAGGATTTAACAAGGATATCGAACCTATTTAGCAGAGCTGATTAACATTATAAGCACGTAGATGTGAAGTCATTCCAGTGGAAAGCTTTAGAGATATCCTAGAAAATTTCTCATTTATATTTTTCAGGCTGACTCCAAGTTTTTAGCAGAAGAAAAAAAAATTTTTTTTTCTTTTAGTTTGAAAATCCTGTATTATTTTATTCTAAAATTTCAATTATCATAATTTCTTTTTGGTTAGTTACTTCCTTTTGAAATGAGCAAAGTTATGAGACAGAATTTAATGTAGTCAATAAGAGACCATAAATAAGTCAAACGTTTTGGTATAGTTCCGAAAATTGTTCACCAATGTTTTTTTTTTGCAGGTGTTTTCAAATTTTTCACGATTTTTTCTGGAACTACTTTCAAGGCTCAATTCGACTGAAGTTTATTCTATCCAATTGCGCTCATACCTAAGCTAAGTGATTACACCAAAAAAATCATTGGATTCAAAATTATAGATGATTTTCTCCTCTTGAATTTTAGTATAAAATGATATATAAAACAATTCATGGTTTTCAAGCAATAAGTAAAATGTTTTAAAAAAGTTAAATCTTCAGATTTAATTATCAAACAGTCAAAGTTACAGATCATATTTAGAACAAAGTTTGAGGTTTCCGTTTACATTTGCTAATCAAAATTTAAGATCCAACTCTGTTGTTACTACCAGAAGTTTATACAAATAATTTGGGGTAATATTATTCAATTCGGGCACGTATCGGTTTCTGGCATATGAGACAGTTTGAGAAAAAATTATAGCAATCCTCTAATTTTGTTTCATCTTAAGCTGAACAAGGTTTCTATGGGTCCAGAGTATATAGAACTTAGAAACCTTGTTCAGCTTAAGATAGAAACAAGGTTTCTATGGGTCCAGAGTATATAGAACTCATAGAAACCTTGTTCTATGGGTCTAAAGTATATTGTTAATAAATAATAGCTATTTTTGTTGTATTATTAATTACTGTATGTAAAAATAAGTTATTTAGCTTACGAATTACTTATAATAATAAAAGGGAAGTATCCAGTTTCATATACTTTCATTTTGAATTTAAAAATTAATATCATCAAAATAGTATAGGTTATTTTTTAAAATTACAATTAAAGCATTAGATATGTTAAAATCTAAAGTAATGATGTTTAAGAGTGAAATAGAGCAACTAAAGCGCTAAGAAAGATGTTATTGTCCTGGAGGGTAACCTCTGGAGCAATTGAGGGGCCAGGTTCTTGGGAAAATCGTCACACGCGGCGGTAAGATATAGCGGGAGAAGGGGGGGAGGAAGAGAGGTCTTCAGTAAAAAAACAGGGTGCCGGGAGGATGATAACGGAGATTATGGGGGGGGGGGGAGAAGAAGCCTCGACAAAAATTGTATATATTCATTGTGAGGGGCACCCTATATATGATAAAGACCTCTCCGCCATCTTGGGATATATGAATTTCCGCCCCCATCTTCTAGAAAAGGGGGGGCTGATGTGTTTTTAGTTGTTTGTTCACGTGTGCCCGGAGCAAAGACAATCTCCCTCGCCCTGGATCTATTATTGATGTCCTCATTATACTTTTGTTTTCCCTTTTCGTCTCTGGTGCTGCTTTGGGTGTGGTTTTAGGAATTGGGAGCCGGTGTTTTGGTAAGGTCAGCGAGATACAATAAAAGCAGAAAAAGGGAAAGATAAAGATTTCCTTTATTAGATTAGGATACGACCTGAGCAAACAATAACACCAGCTCTGGATGGGGGTGGGCTCTTTTAGCCGTGTTTTCGTTCCCACTAGAAGGACATTTTTCCTTTTACTGTCAACGGGGCCGCCCTTACAAAAAGTACATTAAGCAATGGTTTAAACAGAACATCTTTTTTTTTATTTATCTCTTCCTTTTCCAAAACAAGGAACATGAAGACAACCAACAATTTTTTAAGATAAACAACATCTCAACTAAAATTCAGCTCTTTACCAAAAAAATACCAATTAATTAATGTACTATGGTATAATAAATAATTGAAGACAACAAAACAAAAATGAGGTAATCAGTATTTAAAAAACGTAATTAGTAATATCAGTTTCAACAAATTTTGAATGGTGGACACGAGGATTAGTTGAAACCCAGATAAAAATGAATTTAAACGGTACAAAATTGCTGTCGAAGTAGGTACGTAAGATGTAAGAAATATATAATTTCATGATTAACTTTCATTTATTTAATGTAATTTACAACTGCACAAAATAATAAATACAACAAGTAAATATGTGGAATGTTTCATTTACACTTGAAAATCTTGGGAAGGAACCACCCATTGGTGGTACTTCTAGCATTAATTTAAATTAGAAGGTCCCGTGGCCATCTTCTTTTCAGACGCCTCGGAGAATTATCAGGGATTGTTAAGGATGAGAGATTAAGAACTAATGGGTTAGGATGAGTAAGGAGTTTGGAATGAAAGACGTATACCTGTTTTGGATGTTATGGTCTTTGGGGATGAGTTTATTTGTAACGTAATAAGGAGTATCAAGGATTTTGGATTGTAAGGATTGGATGCGAGAGGAATTTGATGGTTTGGTAGAGCCGCAGAGCTCAATTCTATATGTCCAAATTGGTCTGATTATCATATTGTATAATAATTTTGTTGTAGTGAATGGGAAGTTTAGAGCGTTTGTCAAGAAGGTGTTGTAGTAATCGAAATCTACGAGCAGTTTCTTGTCGTTTCCCTCTTGTATGTGGATTCCAAGTAAGTCTCTTGTCAAGATGGAGTCCTAAGTTAGATCCTAGTATCATAATTTTTTTTACATGGAGCTGTTCTGTTAAGGATATTGCGAGCTTTACCAAGAATACTGTTCAGGACTCTCTGGATATTACCTATCATCATTTGGTTAGGATATTAATGGTGAGGATATTTATTAATATCATTTATTTATTTCCCATTCTGCTACTTCCATATCATACCAAGTGTAAAATCCTAGAAAAATAATACGCTTCCACCCAATCCTAAAATCAAACTTCATAATGCCTGATCACCATTTTATATTTCGAACATCACATTGTACTATTTAACAGTGTCATCGTGTGTCGGAGGTAATATCTTCGATATTGGTCCGTGGAATGCACTGCTCGGAAATCTTTCTTGAAGTAGAATTTTGAACGAGTGGACTATTTTATGAATTTTGTTAATTCCTCTTTCTTGCATCTCTTCTCTTGTATCATCTCATCCATTTCTATCTTACCGAAAGAAGCTTACAAATAAATCCGAATTGCATCTATTCATCTTTCTTTTCACAATCTGCCGGTGTCACACAAGATGAATTAAGTCATATCATCTATATGATTTACAAAACTAATATAGTTGCATAATGTGGTGGTGTTTAGACAAAATTTAAAAAAAATTAAACATAGGAAATAAAGTTGATTGTCCTAACTAAACGTTTGAAGTTCGATTGGATCACTCAACTTTATTAAGGCCATTAACGTTTTCCCTATTTTTTCTAGTTCGTACACAGCATATACCTTTATTTACTTTATAAATAAATAGGCTAAATGTGAGTTATTTACTAGTACTTTGAAGGGTTTCGGTTTATAAATCTTCAAATGATGTTCTAGAAATTGTATTATAATTTAACAGAAGATGTTTGGGACCGAATGACTTCTATGAAAAGATATTAGTCAGGCGAATCCAGATTCAAACCTAGCAGGGACAAGCCATGGTCCTTCAGATATTTTAAAACGGAGCAGGTGAATGAAACCAAAATTTTAAGAAAACTATATATAATAATAGTAGTGATTCATTAGTTGTTAAAATTATTTATTTGAAAAAAAAACGTTTTCGTAAAGTAATATTTTTTTTTACTTGGGGGCAGCTGCCCCTTGCTGGGTACGCTGCTGTTATGATCAGTAATTAGTAGTAACATATAATCAGCATCATTAATGGACATTTTTAATATTGCTACGAAACTTTTCTGCGAAAACTGTTTTAATACACAGATATGACATTGCTTCTATACTAACTCGTCCCAGTCGAGTTCTACTGCCAGGAGAAGCAATATTCAGTCCAGAGTCCTATGTTCACCAGAACCTATCTTACGGTTCGTACGAATATTTATAATAATTTCCTATAATTAACCAAAAATGAATGATAAGTTAAAATGAACAATTATACTCATCTTGTTTTTACTAGGTATAACTTTTTTTCTGTATTCATTTTTTTTTTTAATCAAATTTAATAAGATTATTTTTCAGTTCTCTGTTTTGTTCAACAGTCAATAACCTGTGACGAATTTCATTTTATATTATGTGCCACATAAGATAACAAATTTGTTTTAGCATAGTAAATTTTATTTTTAATTCTTTGCTTTACACAAAACAAATGTATTTTAAATATTCTACCTATGTATTTCGTTTATATTGTTTTTTTAAGACTGTCATTCAAGATAGATATGTATGCTGTTTGTTAGAGCAACCTACTAAATTTGGGCAGCATTGATTTATTATTAATAAAGTATTTCTCTCTCTTTTCTTTCATTGCTTTCAATTTTTTTTTATTTAATGTAGATTTAGAATTTTTTTTATGTCTATTAAATTTAGATGACATAAGAAAAAAATTTTTTTGCATGTTTTTTTCTTTATTTGTGCACCACAACTTAACTATTCAAGCACCTAAGAGCTCCACAACGATTTAACTATAGTACACTTTAATCTTAAACGGAGTTAATATTTGTAATTAGCAATATAATTATTTTAGATATAAAATTCATATAGAAGGACTTAATATGACATCGCCCAAAAGTCGAGATAATTAAATTTTCTGGAAAAGACCACTTCTAGGAAAATATATAGGAGTAAAGAAATATTTCATAAGAGTTTGGTGTAATTAGGTAAGAGGGAGCTGTTTGTCGTTGGCTGTATAAACATGGGACGGTGGATTAAATTATTAATGTGGCAGTGGACAATATGGCCGCCGGGTTTACTCAACTCAACTTCATCATATTACCTAGACCCCTCTCAAACCTTAATCCCCCCTCCTGCAGTGTTCCTGTTAAAATATTTATAACTGCCCACAGGATCTCGTACTAAATATTTTATGAGGACCACTTTAAACTACACAACTCCTAGTATACTCAAGAGGAATACTAATAACTTACTCATTTGCAATATTATATAAAAAAGAAGATTTTCGAACCCTACTCGAACATTATTTTATTTAGTTATTGTGGCTAGAAAAAAAACAATAAACACAGTCATTTACTTAATAATTATTTTACAAATTTATTAAGCCCACGAAATTATGAATATAATTTTTTTTTTAAATATCTTTATTGAAATTTACATCTGTATATTATATAATACATTCAGTGAATTTGATCTTAGTTAAAATGGAGTGTAGAAAAATCACCCATTGGTAGCACTCTAATAACATTTTACATTAGCAGGTCTCGTGGCCATCTTCTTTTCAAGCGCCTCGGTGGTTTGTCAGGAATGGAAGAGGAAGCAAGGTTAGAAACTAGTTGGTTTGAGTGGTTAGGGAGTTTATAATGGAAGGAGTGATATCTGGTTTGGGCTAGATCCGTTACATAGGGAACATTAAGGTCTTTATGTATGATTTTATATGTGAAAAACTTATGTAACCGATCTAGCCCGAACCCGATATTATTCCTTCCATAATAAACTTCCTAACCACCCAAACCCACTCGTTTCTAACCTTGCTTCCTCTTCCATTCCTGACAATCCTCCGAGGCGCCTGAAAAGAAGATGGCCTCGTGACCTTATATTGTAAACTGTTTTTAGAGTTCTACTACTGGGTAGTTTCTCTACATCCTGTATCATATCATTATGTCATTATGATCAAATTTACTGGTTGTATTTTTTTATACAGTTGTAAATATCAATAAATAAATAAAATATGTGAAAAAGTAAGGAGCATAGAGGATTTTACGAAGGATTAAATACAATTAAGATGAATTAAAATATCACAACACATTTTAGACCAGTCAAACATTCCTAAAAGGTTACCATTTTTTTTTTTTTTAATTTTATTCAAATATTACAATCTGCCACACCCAAGGATAATAAATATAGGGCTGTGTATTGTAAGAGCTCAATCATACCATAAATACATATTTACAAAAGTACAAAATAAAATAAATAATAAGATAAAAATAATGTAAATTAAATAAGAATGAATTCAAATGGAAAATAATATATATGTCGTAGGGAAATGATGAAAGATTTGATCAAATCCCTGAGGTATACGAGTGCTTCACGGAAGATATTAAAATAACAACTCTTTGGGAATATTTCCCTAAACTGTTATAATATAATGATAAGTGAAAATATGATATAATATCTACCATAGGGTTTTTATCAAATCTCTATTTTTATCTTCTCTGCGACTTATACATATTGTCAATAAACAAAGTCGGATAAATGAGTTAAGAAATAGGAAAATAAGAAAAATCATTAAAATAAAGCAAATACAATAAATAATTTATAAAGATTCGGACGACTTCAATTCTTGGACATACTCTCTGGGCTGGCGCAATTTTGAAAAATTCAAGTTTCATAATTCCTTCTAAGACCATATTATCATAAGACATAATCTATGGCCATCTTGAAAAATACTAATTTTTTTTATTTTTTTCTTTAATAAATAAATCCAAAAGTATTTACCTGACAGAAAATGTGTAAAATACTTTAGATTATTCTGTTTTTGAGACCAATGCGAAATTTTATGCGAAAGCTGTAAAACTTTCCAATATGTTATTTTTTTAATTTAAGATTTATTTTTTCAAAAAAATCAAATTTTAAGTTTATTATTGCCTAATGTTAACAATATAATAATAATTTTTAGAAGAGATTTTAGAATAGCTGAAGTTCAAGGCAAAGCTCGTTTCACTAGGTTCTATAGACTATGAGATACGACGTTTTAAAAATATTAGAAAACAAATTTAATACTTCTGTCAAAAATACTAATCATGTGTAAATAAATAAATTATGAATAATTATAATTATAATGCATGTTGGTGATATTTTGTTATATACATAAATATTTAGGGTGAACTGGGTTAATTGCACCCCAAAAACGCAATGACGATTTTCGAATATCATTTTCAATTCAATCTCACACCTTCCGCCTTTCTTCTACTCCAATACCCTTTCATCCTCCTGGACTTTTCCTCCCACTCTTTCTCAGTCCATTTTCTCTCTCATCTCTCTTTCTTTTCCACAAGAACCCCAAACTCTTTTAGTTTATTCCCTCTCTATCCAAGCAGTCTTCATCCGGTATTTTTAGTTTACCCAGGTCCTCTTTCACTTGTGTTACATATCCTCCTATACTTTACAAAACTGATGTGAAGGAATTGGTGTGTTTCGTACAATCCTGCGTATCTTTTTTACGGGTAACGTAAATCGCATTTCAAAATGCGACAAGTTACTTAGTACTACATCTGGACAAACGACTGACATGGAATCCTCATACAAGACTAGACAAACGGTCTAAACTTCTAATCCATTATAAAAGACTATCTACATGACTATTATAAGGACTATCTGGACATACGGAGTTGGCTTTGGGGCTCAACTAAATCATCAAAATTCTCCCGAATCCAATCCCTACAGTCCCAAATCCTTCGTAAAATCCTTAATACTCCTTACTTTGTCACGAATCAAGTCATCCATCAGGACCATAATGTCCCACATGTTGCAGATTTGGCCAGAACCAGATACCAATCCTTCCACAATAAACTTCTCATCCACCCAAATCCACTTGTTTCTGTCCTAGCTTCTCTTCATTACCGAATAATCCTCCTAGGCGTAAAAAAAATACTATTCAATATTAAAAAAAAATATCAACGTCAAAGAAGATGAAGAATACTTCATGAAGCTGACAGAGTAATATGATTGCACCATACCTTTAATAATATTTTATTAATTTTAATAATTGATAACAATTTTTAATAATATATTTTCCGTGATAATTTAAAAAAAACTTTTCACTTATTGATAATTAATTTAAACTTGAAGCCAAGCATCGTTCAATTAAATCCAAGTATTGTTCAATTCAGGTCAAATTTGAATAAATCGATTTTTTAAATAAAATTGTTTTCGTTTACCCGTGAATTTAACGAGTGCTCGTAAAATTGTAAGAAACGCCTATAAACCTATTGTTAATATTTGTCCAAGAATAACTCAGAAAAATCCGATGAAGAACTATGATGAAGCATTGTATACGACCAATTTACCCTCAAAGACAAATGTTATTTTTTGTTTAGAGAAGCCGTTTGATGTTTATGATTCGATTTCCATGGCCAGGGCACAACAACAACCATGTCCAGGAGGGTCCAGCCTCTGTGAGTCACAACTTAAACTAATCCCCACTAATTCGGAACTCACTAGCCCCGGACCCTCTGGATCATCGAGGGATGGAGAGGAATCAACATTTAGCCCTGGGGCCTTCCTTAATCGCCCTACTAATTGAATATTATATAACCTATCTCCTCCCTTGATTGCTCTTCATTAGGTCTTTGATGGCTGATGATACGAGTAGAAGACCCGAAATTGTTTATAGCATGTTATTGTCCACTGGTTGTGATTGGACATTGAAGGGACCATATTGTGCAGAAATACAAAAGTCATGTAGACACTAAACTGAGAAAAATGAATTTAAATACCAATGAAATATTTTATGCAAAAATGCTCCTTCAAAAATTTTATTTGTAAGATAATAAAATGTTACACACTTTTTTGGTTCTGAGTTTGCTTAGTCAGTTTATTGATGATATAAGCATACATGTGGAGAGTTACCTGGAGGACACGGACTGATACTAAAGAAACTGATAAAAACTAGTATTAAATCGTATTTAGTAAATTTAAGAGTTAGTTCTTATGACGGCTTCCTTAGGTTCTTTGAATAGATTAGAGAAAAATGATTTTAAACAAAATCTAGTTATTTAAACTGATTAACTTTCCCCCTGGTTGCAGAAAAAGGCAAATGTAATGCTTATTAAATTCTGCAAGGATTAAAGAACAATGGGTTCTCTATACTTTCTAGGAATTTATGGTTATATATCTCATCTTCGCTCCTGGTTCATGAACACTGTTCTGCGATATTGAACCCAATTTCTAGATCCTCCAAGATAGCATGAGTTAACTTAAAAAAATCTTGTTGTATGTTGAAGACCATATATATGGAAAGGTTAAGGATGGCTGGGGATGTCATTAGACTGAATGAATTCAAAACTTCCGAAAAAAGTTTTACTTAGTTGTCCAGTACAAGCAGAATTGGCCGACCTAAGCTTCATCAGGACGATGTGATAGCACGAAGCAAGGCGAGTACCTTGCTTGGGACCCTGAACTACAAAGCAGGAACTTAATATCGAAACTACTAGCGGAAGCTAATAATGGAGGCACTGACTTGACAATGAGTAATCGGAATTACTTGCTATAAGAGTAGTTGGAATAAATGCATTTAAGATAACATAAATTATTCAGAATACAAATGATATGATTAAAGTTTTTTTTTTTTTATCATTCGCCTCATACTTAACCTGACCAAATATTTTCTACTCAGAAACAAGAAATTGGTAGATCCAGAATGAAGGGCAAGAAGCCCTCCTCTCCCTAAATACAAATAATTTTTATTTGTTGATGTATGTTTTTATAATATTCTCAATATTTTTATTCCAAACAAAAGTAACTGTAATATATAGTAGCTCGATTGATGTATTACATTTTTTTTTCTCTGTTAAACTTGATACCGGACAGTTTTTTATTTTTATTGATAGAAGTCGCTTACCATGGTTTATAGATTTTTATTCATTTTAGTTTATGCTTAATTATTGTATTTCATTTATTATTATCATTATTTATTTACTTTTTATTTTATTTAATATGTATGTATGCTATGATTGTGTACTTACATCCTTAATATCCATTGGTCTAGAGTGTTGCAGAATGTATTATTTCAATAAAAGTTTTAAAAAAGAAAAATACTTATAAATGCTTATTTAATTCGTTTTAGGTCATTTCGTAATTATTTAGGTGAAATATATCTCAAAAAAAATATTTTTTTAATTAAATCTCATATTCACCATACATTTACAACGTCTAAAGGTTTTTTCCTCATTAAAACTCCAACCTGATAATTAATAGATTAGTTTATCTTTTTAATTTAAATTAAAAAAAAGGAAGGTTTTTAGTTTAATATGTATTTATTATTTATTACTAGACAAAATCCTTTTATGATTACGTATGTTTAAGTAGTCTTGACACTTTTGAAAATAGATCACTCATTATTAATGACAATAGTTGATGTATATGAAATACCCTTGATTATTTTTGAATAATTAGTTACTATTCACAGCCTATTTTTGTTTCATATTTAGATGGTAGTTGGATATGGTGTGAGCTGCGAAAACACAAACGCAGTCAGGCTGTTTTCTCCATATTCTTCCACCCCTCCTTTCGTATTGAAGGAATGCGAACAAACATTTTAGCCCCTTTTCCGTCCCAGGCCACTACTTCCTAGATCAAAATACTGATCGATCGTAAGGGCCCAGCCGATTCATTTCCAACAAAATGCAGACTTACTGATTGTTGATAATAATCCTAAAATTGTTGATAAATAATAATTAACAACTTAATTATGGATTACTTATGGGCAAAATATAATGAAATTTAATCCTACAAAATATTAATAAACCTGCATCTGGAAATATATATTATATGATTACTTGGTTCAGGATTATGGATTGGACAACTTTTTTTTTTTTTTGCAAGAAAGCTGAGGATTTAGCTTACAATTGGTGACAATTTTGAAACGGTTGTTGGCACGAATAATAATTAATAATTAATACTTTAAAACAAAATTTGGTCTATCAATATCTGATACGTGTCAATAACTGGTGCAAATACCCTAAAGCTCCAAAAAGATTCTAGAAGAAATTCTATGATGGAAATACGATTAAATTTTTTAAGGGTATATAAAATTTTCAGCAGTGCAGTGGAACTTCAGTGTAATGAGTCTCTATGATATTTAAAAAAAAAATGTTATTTCGAAGGAATCACAGTATCGAGATATGCACGATTAGAAATTCGTTATATTCAAGTTCAATTTATCCTCGTTAAATATTATTAATAGTATGGTCTGAGGAATAATAAATACATCTTAATTGAAATGTGTAATTAATTTAGTAATAAATTATTATTGCATTTTATTTTTTTAATTTACTATAATATATCTTAGTTAGGTGGTTTATAGCTTTCTTAATTAATGTTTAAGACAAATATTTTATCCATATACTTTTCTTTGGCAAAAGATTGATTAATTTTTTTTATTTTTTTTTTATTTTATTAATTTATTGATATTTACAACTGTATAAAAAAAAATACAACCAGTAAATTTGATCATAATGACATAATGATATGATACAGGATGTAGAGAAACTACCCAGTAGTAGAACTCTAAAAACAGTTTACAATATAAGGTCACGAGGCCATCTTCTTTTCAGGCGCCTCGGAGGATTGCCAGGAATGGAAGAGGAAGCAAGGTTAGAAACGAGTGGGTTTGGGTGGTTAGGATTGATTAAATTGATTAAAAATAGAGATGTATGTGATAAAAAGTATAAGTTAGATTTTTAAGCCTTCAATTGTTACGAAGCCTTTACCGTACCACTTGTAAACAATTTTTCTCTTAGAAACTTACTATAGGATTATTTCACCTTGCCTTGCCAATTGCCTACAGCATCTTCTATATCTCCTTCTACACAAGTAGATTTGCTGTGTATAGATTACTCTCGTTTTCCTGAATTTCAATTTGTCCTCGATCGATAGGCCACACTACACTGACAGAGCTCAGTAAAATATATTTATTGCCTGCAGATCTCCCCCCTCCCTTTCACATTATGCTGACTGGCTAATACTGATGACTCAGATAACTGCAGCCCGAATCAAGCCAAACGGACCATATCTCTCGCAACCTCCCCCTTTTCCCAGCACACAGCCTCCATTTATCATAATTAGTTCCCTTTTAACTGTCCCTTAAAACCCTTCAGTTCAGCATCCTTTCATAGCCCTATTATCTTGACTTTAAGTTATTTTCCTTCTATCAACAGGCGATTTATTATTAAGGTACATCTCTACGATAGATGATTGAAGTTGAGCATTTTTGTTCATATAAATTGTGTATCATCTTTAATAGTATTAAAAATAAAAAATACTTCAGAAAAGGTATGGAAAATTCCAAAGGAAATTCTGGACATAATGCTGTTTCCTGATGTATGAGGCAGTAAAAGGAAAAATGGTGTAACTTACTTTTTTGCATTATCTGCTTTATATGTAGTCAAAACTATTCGATGAAATATTGGTGCAGCAGCTCTCTTTTTAGCAGCAGCTCATTCAAGCCATTCAAATGAAATCTTTACTATATTATTTGGAAAAGTGGTGTAAGTCACATTTATACAACTTTCTCCCTCAAACCATTGTCAGTAGGAATGATGGTTACAGGAAAAATATCCTGGCTATCGTTTTACCCAGCCTAATACATGCTGTATCTATGTCTTTTTTATATGGATGGTATTCGCTCGCAATCTGGATTCATCTCAAGGTGACTTAACATGCCCAAGCATGCTGTTCGAGCAAGCTAGAGCGTGTGGAAGGATTGTATTAGGCTCAAGTTTATTGATTAGTGTGTGGGTTGGGTTCTTCAGAGAGAGTTATAAAGGTATTGTGAATAATCACAAAAATATTAGTGGTAACAATTATAATATCGACGAATTGGCTGATTAGGAAGTCAACGCCTACAGGTATCGATGGATCTTACATTTTTAAATCTTTGATAATCCAATTGAAGTGATTGTGTTATCGAACCTTCGGATTCACTGTCATCAATTTGTACATTATTTAGTAAACTAACCTGATGAGAAAAATACCTTTAAAAGAAACTTCTGTATTAAGGTGATTGGTACTTCAGACATCTTATTAGCCTGTTTCGCAGGTGTACTCTAGAACCGTACCCTCCAGGACTTACTGCCCGCTGGACCTAACATATGCTGGAGCAGGTTGGGATCAGACCCTCCCAATTATTGCCCTGTTGGGGGAATTCTTAGCGGATTGTTCACCCTCAGCCTCCTTTCCCTTTATTAGATTACCGACCTCTGGACCCCTCAACTTCCAGCAACATTTACAGAGCTCGGACCCTCCTCGTCAGAGTGCAAGGCATAGCGCTACAGTCTTCGTTAGGATAACACGTCAAAGCTTGGGTATGCTGGTCTGCAATTTAGAGGATGCCTTTGCTTTACAAATGAACAGCTATTGTTGTCCTTAGCAGGATTTCAGTCTTATTTGCTTAAAAAAAAAAATAAGTAACAAGCAGAAGACCAATTAAATGTGATAATGATAATCAAAAATACAATTGAGTCGTTGAGTTATTGAATTACTGATGTTATTGAATATATAATGGGGCCGCCCGTAGCTCAGTGGTTTACACACAGTCTAATTTGAACAATAAAAGCTGTTGATTCTTACCAAAAACCTCCCGTGATGTGCTAAATATCTCAAAACATTTGAACTAACCGGCTAAATTATACATTTTAAATGAAAATTATAAAAACATTTTTATTTATTTCCCTTATTCTATTTTCTGGAAATTGCAAAATCTGGAAATTTACCTTTCTCTGCAGATTTGAAATTTGTATCGGATACATAACAATCTATATTTCAACATTAACGATGATGATTTGAATTTACTAAAACTCTATTTATGTATTCCACACTAATCCTTAACTTTCCTATAGCTTAGGGCTGAATTGGAAAAGCTGGTTACGAAATATAAGTTTGCTAAGGAAAATACTTCCACGCCTGGTTAAGAGATTCAGTGGATGGTACTTAACAAAATTGATACTGGATTATTTTTTCACTCATCCTCAAATTCGGGCCAATCAGGAAGTTCCCTTTTCAAAAAAATATCTTGTGGAAAATTCGTTTGCTTATGCGTAAATGGAATTAGCGGGTTGGTCCGTGACAGAAACATCCTGGGGAGATTTTATGAAGTCGAAAAATGTAGATGTTGGAATTTAATTTAAATTCGATAAGGTAAACAAATATCAATCTCTTAGCGTTTTGTCCGAACATGAATTTGACTACAGGGATGACAATTAAAAAAAATTTTAATTGCGAGGTTTTTTTTTTATAATTTCTAATAGGAATACAAAACTTCTCTTGTGTAGCTAGTTAGGAGGAAAAAGTAATATTTACATACTTGCCAATGTTATACATGTAGCATCTATGGTACAAGAGGATATTTGGATTTTATATGAAACATGACAAACTCCTCTAACAAATTGTTACGTTGATAAAAAAAATCATAATAGTCGATGAAGGCTAAAAATTTTAGGTCAATGGATTTATTAGAATAAATTTTTATTTTTAAATCCAAGCTAGGAGGTTTCGGATAGTTGCTGACCTATTGTCAATTTTATCATCCAGGTTTATTGTCAAATTCTGAGCAACAGATGTTTCAAGGTCTCTTCGTATAACTTGTGAATTTTTTTTTTTTTATCGCAATCAAGTTGTTATATTTAATACTTACATGTACTGTTACACCGTTCTGAGAAAAGAAAGAAAATAATTGGATAATTGTTGCAAGTAAGAAATATCCTACTGTATATGAACAAAGAACAGATGTGCTGAAGAAAAATCATTTATACCTTGTCTTTAAGAATGCTAAGTAATGTCGATTCCAGCATTCGAAGTAAGCGGAACAAGAATCGATTCTAAGTTCTAGTGACGTGTCCAGATATCGATCTTAGTCCCTTTATTGCACAGCCTCCTTAACATATCTCTCCCATCTCATCTCGTTTTCTCTCTCTCACTCATTCCAGTCTCAGCCATCTTTGGATTCAATGAGAGGACATTCTAATAGCACTTGTCTTTATTGCCAATTTATACAATTCTTCGAATAAGAATGTTTTTCTTTGACTTAATTAACTGAACAATTGATTTTAATAGTTTCATTCCAATATCTTGCGCATGATTCTGCGAGGCTATAAAAAGAAAAAAAAAGAATCTGTGACCATAGTTTAAATGGTGAATCAGGAAGGCAGCTTAATTAAAAACAAATGATATATATGTACGTATTAGGAATAGTGACATACAAAAGGATTTATTTTAATTAAAGTTAATAATTAAATGTTAGCATACAACAATGAATAAAGCCTTAAGTATCTAAACTATCGGCAAATGTTTCGCCAATTTAGCCATTGAGAAAATAGCAAAACAAAAGTATGGCGGCACATTACTCTAAAATATTTAAACATGTCTCCGATTTATTTTCGATTGATACAGAAAGAGAATAATAGTTCAAATAAAAAGATATTTAAGGCAGGGCATTAAATGTGATTAAGATGAATTTAGTTTTGCATCGTAGAGAATCTCATCATCTTTCAAATGAGTGGCTATAAACTTCAGAATATGTACAGTATTCGATTTATTCGAAAAACTTTTTTTTTGTTGGGTTTGTTTTCAAAACCTAGTCTCAATATAGATCTATATCATTAGAGAAACCGCCTTTAATAATTTCAACTTTAGAAGGATCGTCGTTTTTAGATACAGTGATCAATAAGTCATTGAGTTAACAGTTACAGACACGTGCATCTCGGGTTTATTATATTCATTATAATTCAGAAAATATAAAAGATCATTTAATAAATAAAAAATTAAATCATGAATTTTTTAATATCGACATTGCTTCATGAACATCAAAATAAGAGAAGAGACCGGAAAATGGTCAAAATAAGTTCGAAATGTAGTCGAGTGTCATCAAATGAATTGGATAAATTTAAAAAGAATTTAAATCGGTTTTCCTGAAAACAATAATGATAGAATTAAAGATTTAATAACTAGACTGTCTAAAAAAATGTTTCCTGTGTTGCGCCTGGCCTTCAGTTGAAAGCGCACTTCATACAAAATGGGTACCTCGGACCTTCTCTTGCGGCTACACACAGTCAAGCATGCATAATCAATATTTTCGTACAAATATGTTCGGGAGCGCATTGTGAAAGTACAATGTATAGCTCAAAAGAATACAGGTTTAACCGAGCTTGTGCACACTGTGTTATGCATGCTTGTCAAGCAGGCTTGAGAGCGCGTAACCATCTTTAGACCTTAACATGCATGGCACACCTTCTAACTGAGTCGACTAGGTAGATACGTAAGACTTAAAAGAGCAGTGCCGTGTTGCTGTAGAGGTGCTTACTTGCAATTAACTGCCAGGACTGGCTGTCACAGCACTTACCTGTCCATTCACCCCGCCGGCGGTTTCTTCAACAACCCCTCATCACGAATCTACCATCCCCCTTTGTCGTCTGTCTAACTAATTCCAACAAAAATCATACTTTTATCGATAATATAACAATTATTTATTATTTATTTGCATTAAGTTTAATTGTGTTCTCTATTAAAGTAAAATTCTGATAGTTAGATCTGTATTTGTAATTTAGTGTTTAACGCTGAAAATTTATAAATTTTGAAAATCTACAATTGCCTTAAGATCAAAAATGAAGAACTTATAGCACATATGGTCTTAGTCTCTTAGTCCATATTTTTCTACTTTTAGGAAGATTTGGGGATACTATAACCACCCCCCCTCCTCTTGAGCATTTATAATTTATTATTTTTTCTAAAACATCAACTTAATAATTTAAAAAAAATAATTTACTATTATTTATAAAAATATGTATAAGAGGTGTTTGTTAGATGATGGAACAGATTACCTATTTATAATCTGTACTAATGTGTATTGGCAGAAAAAAATTAGGACTACTGACATTATTTGCATCTTACAACAATAAATTAGCTATAATTAATAAAAGAGAAACTGGAACATAAAATAATACTTCGAGTTGAGATCTCTATTTCAATAAGACAGCCCTGACGAAGCCCTGCTAAGTGGGTCGAAACATTTGTTAACAATAAATAGTTTTCTTTTACTATTTTTTTACATATAAAATAAAACTACTACAAAATATATTTCCAACACAATGTCTTAATTCCATTTGGTGGTATTTGAATACCTGTTAGTAGCTAACCATTATATATTAAATTAAAAAAACACATTTTACATTAATATTTTGGAATTTTGGAAATTAAAATTCTTGGTTGTGGCAGGTGATATCATTTTTCAATAAAAAAATGATTAATTATTGGTGAGAATCAGTTACGATTGGTCAACTACTATACGAGTATGTTACACAATAGCTACAATAAGATGTAAAATACTACTAAATGTTGCATAATGAATAATGACTACGGGGTCATGCAGTGTTACTATAAGTTATAAAATCAAATTCTGTGACTTGAGGGGGTTACATAGAACGCCATTTTGTTTTTGACATGGCAGAGCTGAATATTATATTGCTCTATGTAGTAATATTTAAGCTTTAAATAGTGGCCATACACAATCAGTTTCAAATTTGCTCTCCAAATAATAATTTTGTTAAATTCATTCAATTATAGAATAAAAAAGTCGGATTGGTTCTCTCTCTCTCTCTCTCTCTCTCTCTCTCTCTCTCTCTCTCTCTCTCCTCCTCCCCTCTCTCCCCTCTCTCTCTCTTTTTTTTTAAATCATGATCGAACAATGACAAACTATCAAAATCAACATAAAAATAATTTTATTAAAATTATAGAATTTATGCAAAACATTATCTTTTTTTTTTTCAAAACCCTTCGGGGTAGCCCGTAGTGATTAATGACAAACATTATCTTATAGATACTGCTAAATATAGGTAACTACTCATAAATGACGACTGAAAGAATAAATCAAATAAAAATTATTTTATTATTATGTTGACTAGCACGTCTTATTATTTACTAAAAATAATCGTTAAAATGAACCTCTCATAACTTCTATACGAGTATTCCGATTTCCATATATTTGTATAAAGAGCGAACGTTAGAAGGGCCCTGAACTAGACACATAGAATTGTTTGCCCGATGGCAAATAGCAAATACCATAGAAGAGGGGGTGTCCAGCTGGGGTGGTTAGGGGTAGCAGATGCTGTACCAGATGGGATCCGCAGATTTGCATCCATTCTAATCACCACGCATATCCAATTCGTTACACTTCGCTCATCTTTCACAATAAAATAGATCATTTGCACTTATTTGTATAAATTTGCTTCTATTTTAGGTGAGGAGTGATGGATCGGTAACGATAATGTTAGTCTGTCAATAGAAAACAAAAATGATCTATCAGTCTAGACCAGTAGTTCCCAAACTTTACCGCACCACCCGACTACTGTTAAAATAATTATAATTAATTACATCTTAATATTAACACAAACTTCATTGATCCAATTTTACTCTCAACTATTTATTTTCCAAACTTCTAACGTTTCGCCCTTACGCCATTTTCAAGGGGACACCTTCATTGAATTGTCATAATTCATTAAATTGTATTTTTTTTTGCAGACTGACTGTCCATGTCATGTATAAACCACATAATTTCAATACAAAACTATTCTTCAAAAATTGTTTTTCTTTGCCTATTAAGCTCATTAACAATATATTTATTAATTTATTTTTATTTATTTAATAATACATTTTATTGTTGATATTGTTAATGAGGGTTATAGAAAAGGGGAAAACAATTTTTGGATAATAGTTTATTGAAATTATGTTTTTTACATAAGATATGGGCAATTAGCCTGCAAAAAGACGTTGAATGAATCATGACTATTCTTTGAGTAAGGTTGTCTCGAAACGTTAGAAGTTTTTTTTTTAATAAATAGTTGAGAGTAAATTTACATGATTGAAATTTGTGTCAATAATAATATAAACCACTCTCAATCAATTAATATATGAAATCAGTAATCTAAAATCTTGTTATTAGTTCTAGAATATGAATTATAAAAAGAATATTCTTGCCTATCTTAGTTCGCACTTGTGCAATTGTGTGAATAGAATATATCATATATTAACAAAGATACAAAAAAAATGTTACTACTTTTCTTACTACTTATTAAAATTTTCTACTTTTCTCACTACTCTACTTTTACTTATAATACATTTTCCTTTTTTTTTTTCTCAACTCTAATTAGGCTATTCTTTCAATTCAACTCTCCCTTACGTTCATTCTCCAGTGATTAGCAACACACGTTCGATCCGTTAAACAAATGTAATTTAAATAAAACGAAATCATCGATAAATATAAATTTAGAAAAATAAAAAAAAAACATAATAGGCACAGAAGTAGAACAATTAAGGAATAAATAAATAAGTTTTAAAAAAACTAATAAATAAGTTTTAAAAAACTAATAAATATATTTTAAAAAACATATGAGTTAAAAAAATTAAATAAATAAGCTAACCAAAAAAAAAAATCTTTTGGTAGTTCTCAAACAAAAACAAAACCGACACTACAACGGATCAGTCACAAATTTAGGCAAGCTGGCCAACTAATTCAAAAGCCTCGTTCACATGCTTGTATATGTAGGAAATTGCTAGAGTTTGGATATCGGTATAAGCCCACGTGATATCTGTTACTTGTTGTTCGATTCCAGAAGAAAACCTCCGAAGTGCGCAAAACGTAGGTATTAAAAAAATATTTACCTTCCACGCAACTCTGACTACTTTCCCTTCATTATTAATGAGGTTAACTGTTAATTTTATAAAAATTAGTCATCTATACTATAAAAGAATACTAGTGTAGTACTATATAATATAGACTAATATTGTAATGCTATAAAAACTCTGCAGGAATTTATAGCTTGGTTTGATAAAGTACTCCAAAACAAAAAACTTTTTTTAAAAAATTAAATAAACATTTTGTAAGGCTTGTCTGATTCTCATTTCATAATTTTAAATATATTGCTCATTAAATAGTTATAATGTATGGAATATATGTATTATCAATAATTACCATTAAAAAAAATACAAAATATATATAATTTTATTTTATTATTTTTTCCCTCCCTCTTCTCACACAAAGTTATAATAAATTTTCCTTATTCATTCATTCCTTTTTTTTTCTCAACTCTAATTAGGGTATTCTTTCAATTCAACTCTCTCTTACGTTCCTTCTCCAGTGATTAGCAACACACGTTCAATCCGTTAAACAAATGCAATTTAAATAAAACGAAATCACATTTCGAATAAACATAATAGGCATAGAAGTAGAACAATAAAAAAAAAAAGCTTGTCATTAAATAAACATTTTGTAAGGCTTGTCTGATTCTCATTTCATAATTTTAAATATATTCCTCATTAAATAGTTATAATGTATGGAATATGTGTATTATCAATAATTGTCATTAAAAAAAAATAAATAAATGAAATAATGGAGCCAATTTAAAAGGCAGAAAGTAGAGACAGAATAATGGAAGAGAGAGGTAAAGTGAGACTAGGGGATACGTGACGTTGGCATGGGGGTGGGATGGGGGTTGGCAGAGGGGGGGTGGAACAGCTTTTAATTGCATCTCCATTTATCGGGGGCTCCACGACAATCGATTCAGCACAACTCGATTTATCTCTCTCTTTCTGAATACTCCTTCATTTAGCCGCTTATCTTTCCCTCCATGTCCTCAGTTATTCTCTCCCCTTGGTAGACGTTTTTAATTAAAACGTCGGCTAAGAAAAGACATACACACAATGTAGATATTCTCCTTTATATCGGAAAAGATACTTAACGAACTCGCAACATTTATAAATGAAAGCGTTTGTCCGTTCTCTGACACCCTGTCTTCATTTCTTAATGATAAGTGTTTTAAAATATATTTTGTAATACCTGTACATATACCAGTTTATTAATGTCATTCACAATTTGTTTTTTCTTTAATTATTCACCTTAGATAAAAAATAGTATTATTTGTTAAAGGACTTCCACTGAAAAAGTAATTAATACGAAATTAATAAAATGTGTTTCAGCATAAGAAGTTTCATTCTGACCTAATGGAAAAATGATACGATGTATGTATCCCACAAACATCAGAAAGTTTTCTGTTTATTGTTAAGACTCGTGTTGAAATTATCACTATTTTTGTAATTTTAGAAAAAGAAAAAATCTTATGACCAAGGAAGGAGAAAATTATAAACAAACCTTTTTTTTCTGTTGCTATTAAAAAATAGTATTTTAAGATTTCGTGAGGTGGAAAAATTGAAAATAAATTTTGTTCCTGCCATGAATACCACAGTTAAACAAATCCTTAAATGCAATCAACAAAAATTTGGTGGTCTCGGCTTTCCGTAGAAAATATTTCTTATTTTCTCTTTTTCTCCGTTAGTTAAATTAATTTTGTATTTTTTATTCACGCAGTGTTTATTATTGCAAACATTGGGAACAGTTTATTTTTTTTTCAAATGAACAATAGATTTTGGAAAATTCTGCATTTATACTATATACCAGCCATAATATACCATTATACCTATACCAGCCATGCTATTTCTATCTACCTGATATTAAATACCATTTATTTTTACACTTTTATTTCGAGTTTAATTTGTTAAACCTGTCAGTTGATTTTTTCGTAAAAGTTGCTGTTACATCCCAAGCATATTTCCGCCTTTAATATGTAATTTAAATTTCTTACTATTATTTTTTGGGCGAGACTGTTTTACTGTTGTACGCACACACTTGGGCTCTGAGGGCCTCAAAAGGTGTATTTCTGTCTAAAACTCAAATTCGAAATTTCGCGCGATCGTAACATTTTTCTTACTGTATATTACAAATATCGTTAAGTAAAAGTAATACATTAATTAAGTCAGACCCAAGACATTTTTATTCTAATCCCAGAAATTCATAATTGTTAGAATCTAAAGGGAGCTTCTTACACTGTGCAATAATTTTAAATATTTATATAATTTATAATATTATCATCAATTTATCCATAAGACGATATGAATACGATAAGGATTCTTGAACCTTTTTCTACTGGTAGGTACATTCTCAGGCAGGTAGTATGCATCAATGTATTTTTTGCGTGTGTTTTAATTTAATGTAAATTGTGGTTTATGATAATTTTAAAAGATTTAAATAATTTTGATTTCCTTCTGTTTTGGGGACAGCTGAAATAGAAGAAAAAACAAACAAAAATGTTAATTAACAAAAATATAATATAAACAAATTTATTTTTAAAAAACCAACCATATGTCCATTTAAATATTAGATATTAAAAAAAAATTATATAAAATTCGTCGATCTGCAGGCCACGCAAAAAATTAATGAAGATTGACAGAAAAACAAAATATGGTATAATATAAATAAATTACTACGTTCAAAGAAATTAGTTTAAATTTCAGATAAATTATAAGATATTTAAATCAAAATTATAAAATATTATGTTGCCAATCTGCTGCTGGTAAAAAAATTTTACGTTGGCCGCCGTCTATGCAGATGATCATAGCGTTGGTGACTCTGGCCATACAGTTTATAAAAGTTATTTTTATGTTACGTGCAAGTATTAAAATATATTTATATTGTCTAGAGAAGTTTAAGGTAGAAAAAAAAAAACTACATTTTTTTAATCGTCTTTAATTTATCACGTCTAATCATTAAACCTTGACTTGTTTAGTATAGCCAAAAAAGAATTTTTTAAACTTAATGAAAAATTTTAAAAAATCCAAGTTTTTGTGTATTTTTTATTACTATGAGGATGCTTATACACTAATACATGATACACAATAATGTTTTTTTAGTTTATTGACTGTCCTATGTCAGTGACACAAATTATCTCCGGAAAAGTGCATTACTCATTGGATACTAAATATCATGAAATTCATATATATCATACAATATCGCTGCTTTGCTTGATTAGGGCCACCTCTCACAAAATTAAATATCCTTCTCTAATGGTGTCCTACTAAAATAATAGGGTTAGAGGCACTAAGTAACTGTCGTTTGCTAATTATTATATTGCTTCACTTTGATTATCAAGCAAATTGATATTAAGAATATAATCCTAAAAACTTACATATGGATTGAAAGAAAGAAACTAAAGGGTTCGAATTTAAGGATTTTTTCAACGTTTTTTTGTTTCTTTTATCGTTTTATTGTATTCTGTACCTGAAATAAGGAATAATATTTGTAATAAAGTTATGACCATTTCTGCTGATATTGATCTAGAGAATGTCCTCCTGTTAATGGAAGGGATGTTAGGAGGGAGGGAAGGGAATTTGCAGAAGGGTTCAGAAAGGGTTGAAAAATCGATGGACAGCCATTTCTCTTGTGGTAAGTTGGTCTAAGTTCTATTCATCGTGAACCATACCACTAAGTATTAGGGATTATGAATTCTAAACGGATTATAAGCTAATTAGTTAGCCAATATATAAATGTGTATATTTATATCTAGAAAATAAGATATAGAACTTATAAATAAGAAATTCACCCAAGGTGGTATTAGCAATGATTATAATAATATTTAAAACAGAACGCATTTAACTCATGCATAATGACATTACTGCATTATTTAACGCTCTAAGTGAGTGTTAAGTGAATAAAGGGAATATACAGAAGGATTGTCGTTACCTAATTAAACATTTAGCAGAAGAATTTTCGATCACTTCGGATTTAATTGCAGCAAACTTTCGAGGGAGGCGTTTAGAAACATAATCAGGTATGTCTAATTTTTGTTTCGAGTTTTTTAATTAAACTCTCCTTTACCAATATATAAGTATATAATCTACTTTTAAATATATTTTAGCACCACCAGTGGTAGACCTTTGATCATTCAGTATTTAGGATTATGTTCTTGATAGAAAAAATCTATGAAAGTGGGAGTGAATTTCACCCAATTTTTTTTTTTAAATTTATTTATTTAACGTGATTTACAACTGTACAAATAATAAATACAATATGTTGTATGTTTCATATACACTCGAAAATCTTGGGAAGGAACCAACCATTAGTGGTACTTGAAGCATTAATCTAAATTATAAGGTCTCGTGGCCATCTTCTTTTCAGACGCCTCGGAGGTTTATCAGGGGTATGAGAGATTAATAATTAATGGGTTAGCATGGTTAAGGAGTTTGGAATGAAAAGACGCATATCTGTTTTGGGCCAAATCTGAAACGAATGGAATATTAAGGTCTTTGTGGATGAGTTTATTTGTAACGTAATAAGGAGCATCAAGGATTTTGGATTGTAAGGATTAGATGCGGGAAGAATTTGATGGTTTGGTAGAGCCCCAGAGCTCAATTTCATATGTCCAAATTGGTGTATAATAATCTTTTGTAGAGAATGGGAAGTTTAGAGCGTTTGTCAAGTAGGTGTTGTAGTAATCGAAATCTACGAGCAGTTTCTTGTCCTTTCAGTCTTGTATGTGGATTCCAAGTAAGTCCCAAGTAAGTTGTCAAGATGGAGTCCTAAGTATCGAATCTACCTAAAATTTAGTTTTACAAAAATAACTTTTTAAGATTTTCCACAACCCTACCCCCTCTTAATTTTTATAGAGGGTTGAGAATTTGAATTGATTTCATATCAGTCCCCTTTATGGGTCACGACAATTTCTGTTTTCTTTTGATGTTACTAAGCATTAATTTACCGATTAAGTAACATTTTATCTCTACGCCAGTTAATTTCTGACTTGTAACTTCAGTTTTGTCAGTTTCTTTTAATTTTGTATAACAGCATCGAGAGGTTATTACTGCCATATTATTACTGAAGAAAAAAAGATGGATAAGCATTTCCACAAAAGAAAAAAAACTAACATCATTTTCTAATTAATTGTTTAACTTTCCTAAATGAAATTCTAAAAAAAAAATTTACTTGATGTGTATATATGTATACAGTTGTAAATATCAATAAATAAATTATTAAAAAAAATTTTAAAAACATTTTGCAGTACAATATATTTAGTATAATCGTTTTATTTATTAAATATTACGCATTTATATTACATACTTGATAAAATATTCTTATTATTCCACATTACTTTAATAAATCTCATTAAATTAAAAAATATTATATTTTTCGATCATATTACCTTTTATTCGGAATTTCAAAGAATTCTATATTACACCTAAACGTGGTTGTCCAGTATTTCTTCACCGCTTAGAGTTATAGCTATTGAACCTCGTTACCTTTTGTATAAGTAAATATGATATTCTCAAGAAACATTCTGAATCAAAAGTTTTTTCCATTCAGTCATGAATTCACCTAATATTTGTTATTTATTTACTTTTTTTGGGGGAGGGGGAGGATATTTAAAGATATGATTGAGTTTTCAATAATTTATTTTGTTTTTGATTAAATTAATTTATTTAAATTTTGTTTGCTCCAGTTGTTTACTTATTTTTCTATTATTTATTTACTTATACATTAAAAATATATATATTATTATATTTATATACACATCGGGAGACCAGTCTTAAGTACGGTTTTAATCACCCTCTATCTCTCCAGCTACTATTCTTTCTCCCACTCCCTGTTCCTCTCGTGACTCTGTCCCAACATAAAACTTATTTATACTTTATGTTCTTCTCATTTACTTCTAGGTATTTGAATTATTATTAAGATTATTAAAGTTCTAATCTTCATTTTTCTATTGATATATGTAAGCCATATGAGGTAGAGATTATACAGTATCTGCAATACTTAATCTCAAGTTTTATACTGATACAACGTAGAAATGGATAAGGGTTATGGTGTTTACAGAACCCATGCTTCCAATTTCAGAAACCTACGGTTGGGTTTTATTATATTAAAAGTAGAGATATATTATGTTTATTTACGCAATAAGTGTAAATTAAATTTTTAAGATATATTCCCTAATTTGCAGAAGAAAATACAGAATATAAATGAAACTCAATCCCGTTCGTGATTTGAAGCAAACTCTTATTCTTTACTGTTGGGATGGTAAGGCGAGCCAGATGGGACAGACTAATAATCCAACAGCTTCTCCACAAGTCCACTGGCCATTAGCGACAAATCAAATAGGAAAACATCTCCCAAGGTGGAAGCAAACACTTGCCCTGGAAAATAAATTGGTTGGGCAAATGCGAAAGTTGTGTAATGTCTTTCCAGCTCTTTTAGTTGCCTTTCAATTTACAACAACCGGATCGAAAATCTCCCTTTGTTTCATCATATACGTCTCCACAAATTTCACTTAACATCTCAAAAATAAACTAAGAAAAAAATTTTGATATTTTTTAAATTGTTTAAAGCAAAAAAAAATATTTGTTTTTTAAAAATATCAAATTTAAACTACGAAACAAAAAAAAAGTTCTTCTGTAATTTTTGAAAGGAATTTCTTCCCCCACAACCTTTGTAAATACGTTTTGGAATGCTAATTATAGTAAAATTCAAAAGTATAGAAAGCATGATTCTAATAGTATTAATCCTGTCTTAATTAATGTATAAGTTTGAAACAACATATTTAATTCCTTACACTTACAGTCAGGGTCTTAATGAGCACAAAGCAAATGCTTTTAAATTTTTTTTTATATATTAACCTAATAAAATTATTAGATGAGGAAATTCTCAAGTCCTTTAAAGAATGAAATATTAATCCAGTAGTAGTAATATAATATAATATTCTTTATTTATTCTGGGATTGATCCCTTTCGAATCATATAAAGGCGTAAAAATTAGGCATTAGAGCCTTGGAATAAAATACAAAATAAAGATGAAATTATAAAACGTCATGAAATATAATAAAATAATGAATTTAAAAAGATAAAAATAAACAACAGTAAATAACAGAATATATAAAATAAGAATAAAACAAATAAAGTAAAACCATATGTCATATCATAAAACTTAATATAACAAACACTTCTAATAATAAAAAATAGAAAAAATTATATAAATCAAATATAATTAAACTAAAAATAATAAATGGAAAGGTACAATGTCTGTTAATATACATATTTACAAGAATAAACGAAAATCTGAAACGTTAAGTACAGAAAATATATAAACCTTGTTTGAAATTTTCAATTGTTATTCTTCCGGCATTGGGTGGATAGAAGGTGGTCTAACATACGTAATTTGAAGGTTGGAAGGGTATTAGAACTACTAGTGAAGGAGGAAATAGAATTCCATAGGGTTGAGGAACGGATGAGGATAGATCTACCAAAGGCTGCGGTTCGATGGGCAGTTAATGGACATATAAGTCTGAAAGCCGTGAGCGGGTAACTCGTGAATGCACTGAGAATTTAAATTGAAGGATATCTGAGATGTACGACGGACGGCGGGATCGGATAACTTGGTAGAGGAATGAAGCAAGAAAATATTTACGGCGGAAGGACGGGTAAAGCAATACTTCATAAAATCGGGAGACAGAGGCGTCCCTGGGGACCCCAAAGATGAATCGTACAAAGGAATTAATTAACCGTTTTAATTTTGCCTCGAGATCCCCAGAGACACCCCCATAAACCACACAGCAATAATCAAAGTGGGGGAATATTGAGGAAGTAACCAGAAGCCTACGGGTTTCAAAAGGAAGTAGGTGATGAAGATAATTTAAACGCTTTAGGGTGGAGACGGTACGACGGGAAATATCGGAGATGTGGTTTTTCCAGGAGAGATTTTGGTGTATAATGACACCAAGGTTTTTAAGATATGGATAGAATTGTATTAGATTGTTGTTTAGGACTAAGGTTGGAATATGAGGAATATTTTTCAGGAGGTGATTGGATCCTATTACGATTGCCTTAGTCTTCTCTGCATTCAACTTAAGCTTATTTTCTTGTGCCCAGTGACTAATTCGATTCAAGTCTTCTTGAAGCTTCCCTATCGCAGCCAATAGCTCAGAAGGAGGGAAGGAAAGGTAAATTTGGAAATCATCAGCGTACAAATAGTATTGGGAATGTTGGATAAGGAGGGGAAGGTCATTGATGTAGATGGCAAAAAGGGTGGGAGAAAGCGATGAATCCTGAGGGACGCCACAGGTAAGGGGTTGAGTCAATGATGGTGGTTTATCTGGAACCACTACGTACTGGGAGCGATCGGAAAGAAAGGATTGAAACCAGCGCAAAGCACTGTTGGATAGAGGAAGATTTTATAGTTTGTTAAGAAGGTTGTAAAATGCTTTGGAGAAATCCAGGAGGATTAGTACAGTTAGGTTTTGGTGTTCCTTGGCAGTTCGGAGGTCGTGGGTTATTTTAAAGAGACCGGATTGTGTTGAATAGCCAGGTCGAAAGCCGGATTGGAAGGGACTGAAAATGGACCGTTCTTCTAGAAAGTTCGAGAGTTGGTTTTTAACAAGGCGTTCTAACGGTTTGGAAAGGTCAGAGAGGAGAGAAATAGGGCGGAAGTCATTAGGTGAAGAAGGATTTAGGATTTGATTTAATGGTCGAACTAAAGCGGTTTTCCAACGAGAAGGAAATGTGGTATTTTGCAAGGAACAATTGTGTATATGATAAAGTACGGGAATAAGGACTGGGAGACAGGATTTAATCAACTTAACAGGAATTTTGTCCGGTTCATGATCGTTGGTATGGAATCTTAGAATAGTGGCTAGTAATTCTTCGTAAGATATATGGGAAAAATAGAAGTTTTCATGTATGGCATGTGAAAAAATTGTCGAGATCATCAGGTGTTATTGGAAGAGAGCTGAGGTTATTAGATTCTGGTAGGGATAAATTTCGGAGTATTTTCCACTTGGATTTTGGATCGGGAGGATTGGAGATCGTGATGAATGTGAAGGGATTTAGCACGTCGAACTGCTAATCGGGTTGCATTACGGAGTTGTTTAAAATGTGTATAATCTGCAGACTGGCGGATCCGAGGAAATTTCAGTTTAATAGTGAAATTGAAATTATGACAAGTATGGGGTAAATATAATTATAAGAATTACAAATACACATGTATGACATGGATGAAAATTGTTGAATTAAATAAATTATTATTTTTAGGATTATAAAGGTGCATTAATATTAGACAATTGTCACGAAACATTGTACAACTATGAAGACAAATATAAAATAGTTTATATTCATCTTTGGAAGTTTTTAACCTCAAAAGTTTATAGCAATTATTAATTGTTTAAAGAAAATAAATTTTATCCAATTTTAGTGTCAAAATAATTTATATTTCTTTATACGTCCGACGTTTCGGCCAATTCGGAAATTTTATCACATACAGCTTTTATTATACATATGATTTTTAACAATTTTAAACAAATAACAATATTATTATTAAATTATTATACCTTAAATACAATTTTAGAACCACATAAATTTTTTAAATACTCTATGCAGGCTATTCTGCCCAGGTCATTAATGTCAGTTCACAATTACCCTGTGAGACATTAAAACATTAGGGAATCATATAAATTTATTAATAAGCAATCCCTAGCTTATGTCTAATTAAATATTTTGTCAATTCTTTGACTTATTATGATTATTATCAATTATGATTTTACATAAAGAAAATAATAGATTCAAAAAATATTTGAGTCCATTTTTTAATTTATTATGAAGAATTGACAAAATAGGTAAATCAGACACAAGCTAAGGATTGCGTATTAATAAATTTATATGATTCCTTAATGTTTTAATGCTTCAGAGGGTAATTGTGAACTGAAATTAATGACCTGAGCAAAATAGCCTGCATAAAGATTTTTAAATTGGTGTGGTTCTAAAATTGTATTAAAGATATGATAATTTATTAATAATATTGTTATTTATTTAAAATAGCTAAATATCATAACCATTATATAGGTTTTTTTTTAAGCCCGATAGAACTTGAAATTGTAAAAAATAACACAAAAAATTAAATTGTAATCAAAATTTTTTTTTTATTCGAAAGATCAATACGTGACATTAACATTTGAAAATGATTTCGGGCATATGGGCACCGCGGCTGTTCTTGACGAAGCGCATTCTGTAAAATTGTGATCAGCGATGAGGCGCATTTTTGGCTTAACGGGTTTGTTAATAAGCAAAATTGCCGCATATGGTCGTGCGATTTGACACCTCTCGATTATGTCCTGTGGGGCTACGTGAAGTCACTGGTTTATGCTGATAAACCAGCAACAATTGACGCCTTGGAGGCCAGCATTGTTCGTGTTATTCGTGACATACGGCCAGCAGTGCTCGAAAAAGTGGCCCAAAATTGGACGTCCAGAATGCGCTTCGTCAAGAACAGCCGCGGTGCCCATATGCCCGAAATCATTTTCAAATGTTAATGTCACGTATTGATCTTTCGAATAAAAAAAAAATTTTGATTACAATTTAATTTTTTGTGTTATTTTTTACAATTTCAAGTTCTATCGGGCTTAAAAAAACACCCTATAAAAGCTGTTTGTGATACATTGTTCTTGAAGATGGCCAAAACGTCCAAACGTTATTTTTTTTTTAAATAAAATTTATTTTATTTAAACAATAAAAACCTGTCTCAAGAAGGTACAAAGATTGTATATAAAATATACATAATGATGATATACCAGTTTTTATTCTGTAATTACTACTTTATAATAATTTATAATTATTTACTTGTATAATTTTTTTTAAATATTTTATATTGATTGGTTCTTTGTTCTTACCCCTGATGAAGGCTAGAAACTGGCTGAAACGTTGGCACTATTAAATAAGTTCTCTCAACTTATTTCTGTTTTTTACTAACTGCACCCCCAACCATCTTCTCTTCATATAAAATATACATTGTTCTAATAATTTTTTAAAACTTTATTTAAACATTTTTTCAAATGTATCTACATAAAAATACATCCAGTAAATTTGATCTAAGATCATAATGGAGTGTAACAGGCATGTAGAGAAACTACTCATTGTTAGCACTCTAATAATATTTCTAAATTAAATGATCTCGAGCCCATCTCCTTTTCAGGGACCTCGGAGGATTTTCGGGAATGGGAGAGGAAGGTTAGAAACTAGTTGGTTTGGGTAGTTGGGAAGTTTATAATGGAAGGATTGATATCTAGTTCGGGCTAGATTGGTTACATATGGAACAATAAGGTCTTTATGGATGATTTTATTTTAGACAATGTTCTAATAATTTTTTTTTCTATTATAATGTAATACCCAAAATTCCTACACATTTTATCGTAAATGGGTGAAATCACCACAAATATTTGTCTGGCGAGGTATTCCCTGAATCACCTTTGTCGTTACTACATTTTTATGTAAAACATTCTCGTTAATGAAGTCTTCCATAACCTTCTGCTGCTTATGAGGTAATTAAAATTCGCTAGCTCCTGGACTATAAGGGACACCATGTTAGAGATTTTTCATTATTTTTTCTCTTATGTTTATGATTTTTTATTTAATTTTGTTGCACTTTATTTCTTAATTTTTCACTCACTGTTGATCAGTTGGTTTGGATATAGCCATTCTTAGCTTTGATTATTTTACCTCACATTTACTTTAAGTGTGCTATGATATCATGGAGTGACATCATTTTGACGTATCTCATTAATGTTTCTTTTTATCTGTTGGCGTGAGGTGTGCAGTATTTTATTCCAGCCCATTAATTACAAGTAATTTTAGGTACACACTTTGGTGTGTACCTAAATTTAATTTTGATTATTTATTTAACTGTAATGTCTACGTTGTTGTTGTTGATTACAGCAAAGGTGTAAGTCATTCTGACCTTATCAAAACTAATTTCATAAAATAAAATAATTATTTAATTAATTATTAAGAGCATGAACTCCAAACGTTCTAAAGAGATGCATTCTCTTGTGACCGACTAGTTTAACTTAAAAATCCGTTAATAAAAACTTTGGATAGTTTAAAACTCCAGATTTTCGAAGAAATGTGAGAGAAAAATTAAATATTATCAGATTCACCAGATGCCATGAATTTTTCTTTGAATGAATCAATCAAGTTATTATTAATTAGTGAAAACGTTCTCATAAACCCAATGAGAGGTAAATATTCTGATAAAAACTTGTTTCAAGAGATAATTACACTTCATAGTTAAATACTATTGGTATGCTTGTCAGTAAATATACTTATAAAGTTTAAATATCATACATTGAAGATAATAGAAGATAAGAAGGTAATATATTTCCAACCGAAACTGTTGGTTGTGTCGGGGGAATGTTGAACAAGCAGCAGATGGCTGACAACTTTACAAATTCAATTTAACAAGTTTCAGTGGAGAGTTGGGAACAAGCACGCCCCTAGGGAGAAAACACTTAACTAAAGGCCAGGCCTCCCCCTCCCAAGACAAGAATTACTTTCACTTGTTAAAGAAAAACTAAGTTTTGCGAAACATTGTTTAAATGAAATGCAACATAACGGAATCAGGGGACAGATGGAGGGTAAGAACCTCTGCCGCTACCAAAGACTTGGGGTTGATGAAGGTTTTCCCCCAGCCTATTGAAGTTTAGGTAGTAAGTAGCTCAATAAAAACCGGTCGTTCTTTACAATAAAACATGTAAACTTTATGCAAAAATAGTTGACTTTTTTAGGTAAGATGTATATAATGTATGTATATAATATATAATGTATCTATATAATATATAATGTATGTAACTGGGCTGATTCACTTCAAACGGGTCGTACGACCGAAGCTCTTCAAACTGTTTGAGGCTTGACCGAGCCAACACACCTTTATACGGGTCGCACGACAATTGTTGTATCGTACATTCAAGTTCCATGGCTTCATCCAGTGCATCAGAAAAGAGGGAGGACACTTTATGATTTGACGACATTCATTTCAAATGACTTTTTTTTTTATCTATCGAATGGTTTAATGTCAGTAATTAAAAAAAAAATAAATAAATAAATTTTAAGTTCTCAAGCCTATTCCGTCAGTCCGCTGGTGTTCCTTAGGGTAGTATCCTTGGTCCTATCCTTTATACAGTTTTCACAGCTGAGATCCCAACCCATTCTAACACTATCCTCACCACGTATGCCAATGACACATGTCTATTGTCAGTGAACAATGATCCTTACATTGTATCCCAAACCCTCCAATCCCACATGACCACCCTTGAAGAATGATGCCAAAACTGGAGGATTAAAATAAATTCCAATAAATCCCACCAAATCACATTTACCCTTCGACGTAAACCCATGACCTCTTGCCCTACAGTATCCTTTAATAATACCCCACTTATTCCTGTCGAACAGATCCGTTACTTAGGACTACATCTCGACAAACGACTGACATGGAATCCTCATACAAGACAAGAAACTGCTCTTAGATTCCGACTATTGCAATATTTACTAGACAAACGGTCTAAATTGCCAATCCATTACAAAAGACTAATCTACATGACTGTAATAAGGCCAATCTGGACATACGGAGTTGAGCTTTGGGGCTCCACTAAAACATCAAATTCTTCCAGAATCCAATCCTTACAGTCCAAAATCCTTTGTAAAATCTTTAATGCTCCTTACTTTGTCACAAATCAAGTCATCCATCAGGACCTCTATGTTCCACATGTTGCCGATTTGGCCAGAACCAGATCCCGTTCCTTCCATAATAAACTTCTCAACCACCCAGATCCACTTGTTTCTAACCTAGCTTCACCTTCATTACCTAATAATCCTCCTAGGCGTCTGAAAAGAAGATGGCCTCGAGATCTTCTCCTCTAGAAATGTTATTGGAGTTCTATCAGTGGGTAGAGTTTCTCAAGCAGCCATTAAAAACCAGATGATGGTTCATTGGGACTTTTTCGCTACCATTAGAGTAGTAATGACACCTGAAGTTTTTTAACTTTTATCTGAAACACTCTATATGTAAAATTTTCAAAAAAACAAATCCAACTTTCAAATAAATAGCAACTGGGCGATGATATAAGGTTTTTCGTCCAATAAATAAAAATATAAAATTAATTTTATTTCCTGTATTTGAGAATCGTAATTTTTCATAATTTGTTAAAATCCCGATATGAGTTCGATTAAATTGACTAAAACCTCGGTATTCATAATAACAATATCAATAATAAATAGTACATACATTTTAAGAAAATGTGGTGCACGCATCGCAAAACATTCCTTATCTCCCTACTTTGGATGAAATTAATCCTAGTACATTTCAAAATAGTTATTTCTTTATTATTTAGAATGACAGTATTTGTTATTTACTACATATTTCACTTATCGGTAAGTGAAATTAAAACAAATAAAAAACAATGATCATCATATTCTTTCATATTTTAATTATTTTTAATAATAACGAGAGATAGTTAATTATTCCATATAAGCATAAATAAAGATATTAAAAAACTTTTATCACGTACAGCCCAGTATATTTCAGCTTTATTCACGTCACTCATGTCCGAAATTAAGTCCACCGTTACCATACATGTAAATATGTGATCGGTGGTCATCTCACCATCTCCACATAGGGCGCAGTCGGAAAACTCAACCACTCTTATCAGCTACAGGTTGTATCGTTGATAATCAGGTGCAGTGGCCAACCTGAAACATGCAACTGCCATCGCTCTTGGTAAAGGCAATAGAGGGCACATATTTATTGAAAACTATAAATGACTACATTATTTCAAATAATTCATATTTGTTATAAGTTTGTTTATATCCAACTATAAAATCTCTTTCAGAAGCAAGGAATTTTTTTTTGTCTAATAAGCTCTCGCAGGCCGTTGGACAACCCTGACATAAACCATTATGCGAGGCTTGATTATTTCGGCTTAGAAGATGTTTCTCAGTTGAATTCGAAATTTTTCACCTAAGCAATACTTTCCATTGTATATTCCATATTTAGATAAGTGAGAGTAAAATTACATTACATGGATAAAGCATATTCTAAGAATTTTACCCTCTCACCTTCAATCTCGACAAAAGCATCAAGTCAATTCCCTCTCCTCGGAAGACTTTGTTACTCTTTCAAAGGGCATGAAAGATAGAGTATTGACCCTTGGAGGGGTGACGGTTAAAAGTGACTTAGGGCGGAAGGGAGGAGTTTTTGAAAAGTTTTCCCAATCAGACTTTGGCAGGCAGGGGGGAGGTCAGGAAGGATTCTGGGAGAGGTCGGAGGAATGTTTGTGTTGGCTGTAATAAGAGATCCTGTTTGATCTGGGACCACGTTGACAATTCCCTTAATGCACGGGCCCGCAGTTAAACAGGATTACTGTTGGAAGGGGTTCAATCAGGACTGAGCTCAAACAGGGAGCTCCTGTCGTTGACTTTGTTCTCAACCTAGAAGGAGGAGGAGAAGTGACGTTAAGTTTTTGTCTGCCCAGTGTTTGCTCTGCGTAGATGAAGGGACAAAGTCTTCTCGGAGGGCCATTAAATTATCAGTTAATTGATTAATCTTTCAAAGTCAGCTGAGGTTGTTGTTGAATTCTTTACTGTAACATTGCTTCTTTATCTTTTGTTAAATATTTGGTGCGGAAAAAAGGTAATGGGCCATAACAAGAAAGTTTATCATTTCTGATATGCAGATATAAGTATTAAGCAGATTACATTTCAATATTTTTATTCGTTTAGGCGTTATAAGCATCTGACTTTACTCAATTTAAGGTTTCTTCACTATATTTATCAGGTTATTATTATTTATCAAAAACTATCAATCATAATGACTTAGAAAAAAAACATATGAACCATATTTAGCCATCACTTTTTTAATATAAAATTATGTAATAACAAAAACATATGACAGTTGTATTCTACACCAACATATATGTTGGTGTAGAATACAACTTTAATAAGTAATGTTTAATGTAATGTAAGTAATGTTTAACTTTAATAAGTAATGTTTAATAAAGTAATGTTTCGTCGTGTTCTATTGGTCATTTTTAAACATTTTTATCTTCACACTCCTGGGCCCTGTTTCATAATAAAGTACAAACTAATACTATTAGTCTTGTCAATTTAACTTAATACAATTACACTGACTTGTACAATAGTAACTTGTACTTTAGTAACTTGTACTTTAGTACTTTTTAACTCCTGTAATATCAATAATAGTCCTCATTATTGTGAAAAAAATAATTATTAGTGTAATTAATACGTTGTTTCTATACTTGTATTTTGAACTAATACGTTGAACTAATAATGATCTAATAATAAAAAGCTTACATTATGAAACAGGACCCAGGTAGTGTATAGGATACAAGATTATTGCAGTGTTTATTTTAAATACTAAATTTTATTTATTCCCAGCTGTTAATTTACTAAGGTTATTTTTCTAGTGGCTATTACATCTGCAATATTGTATATTTTTAAAAAATGTATATTTTAAAAGTAAGATAAATTAATAAGTTTTTTATTCATATTTAGGTGAAATTCATATCTTTAACTCAATTAAATTTTTATCTCACATTTATTAATACAGTTCGCAATGAAACTTGTATTGCTTTTCAGAGCTCTTTACTAGATTTCCTATTTGACTATTTTTTGTTTGCAAAATGGAGGTATAGTTTCTGATTTGTTCAATTTATTAAAGAGTTTGGCATATGGCTTTATTAGTTTTTATTCAAAGTCAATATTTCGGTCCCATTGCGTCTTCAAGGCTATATTACTCAGAAAAATATATGAAAAAACAAAGAAAAAAAAGACAGCGGTTTTAGGCATTTACTCCATCATAAAAAAACATCTTATCAGCCTCTTCTGCCTCTCTTTCTGGTCCCTATTTGACCAAAATCATTAGAATCGAAATTTTGGGTAATTTATGTAATTTTGCAGATAATATTTAGAATGATTCATGGTTTCTAGGTTATGAGTAAAAAAATGTATTAATTTTGCATTTTTTTTTTAATTTATTTATTTTTTTTTGTTGTTATACATTGAAAAACTTTGAGATAACAATTCCTAATCAGCACTCTAAAATACACACATAAGTAAATTTTCTGGACTCATCTGTTTTGAATAGTGGGGATTAATTTTTTTTATATTATTATATTATATTACCTATGTATATGTTTTAAAACAAAATATATACAAAATCAAATTGACCAGATAAATATAAATTTGCATTTAAATTTTTAAACAAACTTTTTCTTTACTACCTTGTTTCTAGTTAGCACTTAGGTTAATGGTATATTCTTATGTAAGTACGCAATTGAAATAGTAAGCGCAAGAAAATGAGTGAAATTTCAGGGAAAATTAAAAATGGAGGATTTTTAAATATTCCTTTCTACATAGTGGCTTGCATATTTTTCTAAAATTTAAAATTGACATTGTAGAAAGTTGTAAAGTTGAATTCTAGCCTTCATAAAAGGAGTACAAAATCATTTAATACAATAAGCTTCCACATAGCTCTTCAATTACGGACACAATTTTAGGTTATTAATCAGGGTTGCTTAATTTTTTTTATATATGTTTGCATACATGTAGAGAGCATTAAAGGGTTTAATTAAATTCAAGGAAGGTTAGGTAAGATTTTCATTTATTTATTATAAATTAAGCAATAATATTGATTATTTATAATATTTATATTATTAGTTTTATATGTTTATATGTATAGGTTTTACAACACGATTTTGCACATTTTGGATTTTCGATTGCACAAAAATCTAATCTTAGGTTATAATAGATAGAAGAGGTTCAATGATCCTTTAGTATTTATGACTGAATTACTACTTGACGAATGATTGGGTTCCATGTCTATCTGTTGGATAAATAAAAATAAAATTAATAAATAAATTTTCTTACTCTTATAATTGCTTTCTCTTTAATTATCTTACGATAATTTCATAATATTTAGAGTCTATCATTATTTCAAATGATTAATATATTTCTTCTTTTCGTTTTCACTCCAAGCACTCCAGTCAGTCCACTTTATCCTTCCATTGTTCCATTTATTGTGATCTTCAGTCACCATCTTAAGATCTCATCCTTTTATTTTATTGGACTGAAGGTTCGATTCCGATGTAAAATTAAGGATAAAAAAATCTAATACACTTGAGCTGTTGAGAGCCAAATTAGTGTAAGTCATTCTGTTTTCATCATAATTAATTTTAATATGAAAATAATTATTTGATTAATTACCGAGTTTGTTAACTTCGAATGCTTTTGAGCTGTTGAGTATGCTTCAAAATAGTTTAGTTTCTTAATCATGCTTGTAAAAAAATTTTTTTAAACAAAAACTCTTAAATAGAAAAACAGAATTAAATTAATAAGTCGCATTACGTTATGTAACTCATATTAGATACTACCTTCTTCTACCGTTGGTACTTGAAGGTATACTTATGTGATGTTTTGATGTGTCCATTCCGTGAGAATTTGACTAGAAATATTTTGAGGAGAGGGGCCTCCACATAATGAGATAAATGAGCATTTAGTAAACCCGCTAGTTAAATTCAGACTAGGTTAGGCTAGCTTTCTATATATTAATATTATAAATTAAGCATTATAGTTGCTTGTAGCAGGATTACTAGTGATGCGGCGAGAGGGATGCGCTGGGATCTCTTGAGCTCTGCTCTACCCCTCACACGTGGGGGATAGAGTGGGCTCAGGGATCCTCAGGTCGATTGTGTAAATATTGTATATATTATTTTATCATTATGTTATTTTATTTTTCATACAGATAGTTTGATTAGGTTCATCTTGTCTATTCTTTTGTTTGTATATATTTTAAGAGAGTTTTGTTTTTTATTATTATTATTTTTTTTTCTTATTTTTTCTTTTATTTATTTATTTATATTTTAGTATGTATGAGATCATTCATCACTATTACCTATTGCCCACAACTGTGTGGCAGATTGTAATATCTATCAATAAATAAATCTAAATGTAGCAGGATTTGAGTTTTCATTGCACGATTTTGCAAATTTTGGGTTTTGTATTGCTCGGTTTTTGTTTTTAACTGCATAAAAATCCAGTCTCTAGTAATACGACTTGAAGGACAAGCCGTACAAGGATGACCAGGCTTCTTTGTACCTTAGGACTACAAGGACGAATCGAAGACACAATAGGGATGCGGAGAGGCCATCAGGTGGACGACAGGCAGACGAACCTAGTATTGATCCTCACGCTGGTGGGAGCGAGGGGAGCTGATGGTTATGGATGCAAGGTCCTCATGCACTATTCAACGACACATACATAGTCACTCACAGTCATACGCAGGACCCCTTCCCTTTCCCTCCTCCGGCTCTGCGGATCTCTATATATTAATATTATATCCTTCAGGATCCAGGATCATGCATAAATAGTGATCCTTTAGCTCAGTATGAGAAGTGGGCCTTCAATACTAGAGTGAATGCCAAGTCGTCAAGTTTTGAAGTGAAACCGCTTAACCAACGTTCTCAAAAAAAAAAAAGAAAAAAAAAATATATATATA
>NW_027109445.1:214779-215049 GCF_000696795.3 Halyomorpha halys
CGGGAAGTAAATTGGTTTCGAGGCACGAGGGTACGCACAAGATGAAAGTAATGGGATACAAGGCTCGATGTGTTTTACACTTTTGAATATCTTTGGAAATTAAAAATCGTAGCAGCATATTGCAAGTGAGAGAAATTTTCAGCATTTCATATTCTTTGTAATGAGCTACAATTAAAAATTTTGTCTTGACATTACACCGAGATAGAGAGGTGAAAAGTGGAAATCATATCACCAGAAATGAAATGATAACAATGCCAACGAATTGGCATT
>NW_027109445.1:215404-223534 GCF_000696795.3 Halyomorpha halys
CATTCATCACTATTACCTATTGCCCACAACTGTGTGGCAGATTGTAATATCTATCAATAAATAAATCTATCAAATTAAAAAAAAATAAATAAATGAAATGATAACAATGCCAACGAATTGGCATTTGAATTATCTGAAGTATCTTGAAAACTAAAAGTTGGAGTTGCATTAATTACTAATAGTATGAATACTAAAATACACTATAATTTCTAGTATGAATAGTATAATTTACAAAACATTATTTAATAATTATAATTAAATCAGAAAATAAAATGTTATTGTAAGATAAATGTTATTGTAAGATAAATGTTATTGTTAATAAAATTTTAAGAAGTTTCACTCCTGTCGGCCAGTGCTTTAAAGGCTACTTATTAAATATTACTCATTTCATGTAACATCTCTTATGAAATGAGTAATATTTAATAAATACAATGCAAAAGTGGTGTAGGTCACACTGAGTTTGAGGTATAGAAAAACTTTAGGAAAAGTTTTTTCTGTTCAAGCACAGAACTGCTCAAGCACAAGCCTACTCACCAAATTAAAAGCATTCGAAGTTGATAAACTCCGTCGTTCATTAAATTTTTATTTTTAAATTAATTTTGATAAGAATAACTTTCACCACTTTTACGGTCAAGGTTATATATAACAATTTAGGTTGCAATTGAAGTTTTCAAGGAGTTTCGTTATTTTGTACTTTCGTGTTAATGGAAGCATTTAAAACGAACATTTCAATTTTTTTCCGACAATATATTTTGAAAAAGTTAAAATATATTATGATGAGAACAGAATGCTTTAGACCACATTGGCTCTCAACGGCAAAAGTATTACATTTTATATCGGTGTCAAATAAAAAAATGATATTTTAAGGTGGTCACTGAAATAATCACTATAAATGGAGTGATGAAGTGGACTGATTGGAGTGCTTGGAGTAATAGAAAAACAATTTGAAGGTTCCCACTTTCAATCATTTCATAATTCCATATTTACCGACAGAGAGATTTAGGCCCATGTTATCATGTATTTTATAATATTTGCTATATATTATATAATACTATAACTAATATAATACTTGTCTATAACTACTGCAATGTACATGATTAATATAACTCTTGAAAACTAGTAGGTTGCAAATATTGCCTTTAAAATTCCAATAACATTAAATAATTTAATCATCACCTTTCCGAAAAAAAGTTTTTAAAAATAATGAAGTGTATTGTGCTTTAAAAAAAGTTAGCAAAATTATTTATTAATTTTTTTATATTATTATTTATTTTTTTCAATATTTTATATGTTTATTTTCCAGGCGGACATTGAACCAAATAAATACGAAAGCACCATACGAACCCTTTTCTATCCATTATAATGTTTTTTTACAATTTATTCATTGTCATTTACAACTGTATAAAAAAAAAAATACGAGTGAATTTGCTGTTAGTGATATATTGACAGGATACAAACACGTGGAAAATCTTCCCATTAATAGAACTCAAATTATAAATTAAGATTAAATTTTTCTCAGTAAAAAAACCAAAATGTGCAAAATCGTGTTGTAAAACCCCAAAACGCGTATAAATCACCCAAATCCTACAACAATCAATGTTGATGTTAAATTTATAATATTAATAGTTGCAAAGCTTACCTAACCTTAGTTAAATTAAATTAAATTAGCTAAATACTCTCTACATTAAATTAATCTGATTAAATACCTAACATTTTGTTCTTAGTTGAGGAACTATGAGGAACAAAGGATTGTGAGCAGCCCTATTTAAAGTCATGTTAAATGTTAAATGCATAAGATAGGATTTTCTGAGCAACTTGCTTTATAATCTTTTCTTCCACAACTTCACGTTATTTTTTACTTCTAAGTTTATATCAAAGTAATTCATAACAAAATACCTAAATTGAGTGAAAAGTAGAAATTGTGTAAAAGTTTGGCTACTGAGTGTCTTGTTGATCTTCTAACTTGTAAGGAAAAGAATCAAGATAAGCTAAATCGATAACTGTCAATACACTATTATTATTGTCAACCATTGCTTAAATAGTTTTAAAAATATCAAGAACAATACGAACACAATCAAAACACGCTACGAGCAAAATGGTGACGAGCTCAGCTGGTTTGGCACGTGACGTCATTCTACATTCAACAGACTCTCAACCATGTTATGTGTTCCATCGTCTTAACTTGGAAAAAGAAGGAAATATTTCTCCATTTAACATGCTAAAATAAAGATCATGAATACCTGTAGTGATTCTATAGCAATTTAGCATCAAATAAATGCTTCAGAGAAGGATGAATGTTTTATTAAACTGTTATATTTTTGCAACCAGAAATATTATTAAAAGTCCTTTTCTGAAAACTTTTGAAATTTGAGTTAGTCAATTTATCAATTCTAAGGTTCAATTGGAAAAATATTACTAGAAAATATTGGCACAATCAATAATTTAGAAATATCTGTTTTGAAACGAGCGAGAATTAATTTCAACTTAATGCAGGCTTTTAAGTGAAAGTTGTGTCATGCGTTTTTATTACCAAAATCGTGAATTACTTGTTCCAAGCCTATTTCTTCTTTATTCCCAGTTCATTCTTGATTCGTTTTAATCTATTATTATTACTCTTAGGCAGGTGTTTCGGTTAGTGGGACTTTAAGTTGTTCAATATGAACTGTCCTGCGCTTTTTTGGTTCTCTAATACTGTTAATAGTTACATTATGTTCTCTTATTATTATCACCCTGAATGGTCCCTCATATCGCTGTATCACCTTACCCCCGTTTGATCCCAACATTCTATATACAATTATCCCAATTTTTATCGTTCCCTTCCTATAGGCAGTTGTGTCATGCGTTTTTAATATCAAAATCGTGAATTACTTCTTTCAAGCCTATTTCTTCTTTATACCCAGTTCATTTTTGATTCGTTTAAATTTATCGAATATACAGGATACCCTGTGGATCTTGAAGCCCATGTAATAATTATATTTTATTTTATACTGTCTTATTCACGGCAAGAAACTACGTTTTTGTTTGCGCTTTAGAAACATACCTTTCGCGAAAAATAAGATGGAAATTAACATTTCCAAATATTTCTACGGTAGTTTAGAACTTGTGAATCAACCTTATTCCCTGGTACATTTATACAACTCTGGGAAAGGAGACAGGCAATAACAAAGTGAGGGTTGACGGTAGGTCATAAAATAAGCAAATACGATGACAATAAAACGCACTTTCATAAGAATAAAAAGAGATATAAAACTGAGGAAGGAAGAATGAATAAATTCTGTGAATATCTTCAGCCCCTCCCTTCCATCCCCCTATCTGCCCTCAACTTCCTCCTTGCCTATGGCTTCCTTCTCCCTCTTCATCCCTGAATCCATTATTGGAAACTCCTTTTTATTATTATTACGCGGCTTTATTATATTTTTTATGATTCCTTTAGGAAATGAAACCATACACATTTAATGTTGGCGCTAGATTCATGAAACATGAATGTTCCAATTATATTATTGCGTTCACATACGGCCTGAGGGGTTAACATTGACAGACGTTACATAGTGTGCAAGCTTACTGATTCGATTTTTATTTATTTCTTTATTTTTGAAATCTTTAATGATATGGTAATAAGATAAATAGGATAGATAATTTCAGGAAAAATTGTAACGGTTGGAATCAGAATATTGTGATATTATTTGATAATATTATTTCTTAAAATAGTAAATATGTATATAGGCTGATTAAAATTATTACAAAGCAACTTTTTTTTTTTTAAGTTGTCATTAAGTTGTTCTATAATATAAACAAAATCTAAATAATTAAAACAAGGAAGCAATATATGTGTATTTTATTTTTAAGAAATACCAGATTATTTACAGTCTTTCAGAATTTTATCTACTTTTATAAATTGTTCATAATATTAGATTATTGAATTATTAAATTAAAATTTAATTTATTATTTTCACTTATCTATTTATGGAATATACTCTAAGGGAAAGTGTTGTGTACGTGAATCATTTCAAATCCGAATTTTCTATGCAAATACACGTTTTTATATCCCTCGAATCGTATGCATGTTTATGTAAACAGACTTGCTAAAAGACATGCCAATCTAAAATTACATATATAAGGCAAGTAAGTACCAGTGGTGTGAGAGCTACTTTTAAAATTTATATAAAATTTCCAGGAAATGCTACTTTATATAATCGATTTTTCACATTTTTTTTCTCGAAAACGGCTCAAGGCATTTTGAATTAACTCGGCACAACAATTTAAAATTAAATATTTTTAAATATGAGCTAGGTCTTATTTTCATTGAAAGTCTTACTGGATTTAAATGCCGAATTTTCAAATTGACTTATTCTAAAGTACCTTGAACTGTGTTTGTTTAAAATAATTCATTATCACATTTTTTTAGTAAGTAAAAATGGATAAAAGGAAACTGTGAAAGGATTTAACTTAAGGAGATAATGGAAACAAATATTTTTTTTGCTGGTTGTAACCTGTTCCGAAAATAAGAGTAGTAATATAGATGTATGATATGGAAGCCAAATATTTTAGAAAAAATAATATATAACATATAAACTAAAATTGTATAAATATAATTTCTGTTAGAATATTAGTTTGACTAAAACTGACGGGCGCAAGAACAGTGCATTTTTCTATCTCACCAATCTGATAAGTACTTTCATGTTACCATAGTTGTTAATTAATTAGTTGATTGGCGATTGAAAGGCTCATTAGGAAAATTATTAAATGAGTGAGGATTAATTTCAGCCCAAAGTAGGATGAAAAGTGAAAGTTGTGTGATGCGCGAACCGCACCAGAATTTTCTCGACTCCATTCCATCATCGATGCTTTCAAGAAGTTGCATCTCTAATTCTTTGAGTAAAATATTTTAATTATACCCTGGTTTAACAGCAGCTGTGTTTTATTGTACAAGAGCCAGGAAGAAGAAAAAGGCTGTTATTTCACCCCAATTTTTTATTACTTTAATGAAAACTATGTTTTATTGCTAGTCAAAATTGATACCAAGTATAGGTAGGGGGAATAGAAAATGGCGACTGTTTCAAAATGTTAAAAAAAAATTTCATTCGGAATATATCTTTAAATCTACCAACAACACTAGAAAATCCATCATTTAAAGTAGAGTACATTTGCTAAAATACTAGATCTAATAGATCAATAATTCTCGAAATATATCTTTTTGATAAGCAACATTTCACAAAAACCATTCGACGTACAAGTGTCTATTACCACTCTAACTAAAGCTAGTTTAATGGACTATTAAGTTATAGTTTTCATGATATTTTCTAAAATAAATTACTTTACAGTAGTTCGGACAATAAGTTTGAATTATAAAAAATTATATCACAGGAACCATTCGACATTCAGGTATTTGTGAGCACTCAAATTAAAGCTAGTTACATTTACTACAAAAGAGTGTATAACATTTATTTTTGTAGGAGTAATAGTAATGATTTGATTAAAAAAATTCACTAAATGTTAATTTATAGTCATTCGGATAAATTGTTTGATTTTTGAAAAAATATATTTTTGAAACCATAAGACGAACATATGTCTGCCAGCACTCAAAATGAAGGTAATTTAAGTTATCAAAAATTAGTTTATGACACATACCTTTGTAGGGAAAGTAGTTTTTATGATATTTGTATATGAATATAAATTTTGTACATAGAACTTTGTCTGTACAACTATAAATCAATTTATTTTAGGAAATATCATAAAAACTACTACTCCTGCGAAGAAAAACATCATAAACTACTTTATAGTCCATTAAACTAGCTTTAATATGAGTGCTAATAGACATTTACACGTCGAACGGTTTTTGAGATATAGATATTTTAAAATAAATTCACTAATTACTAATCTTTCTGTACATTTTTATGAAACGTTGCTTATAAAAAAGATATATCTGGAGAACTATTTAACGTAAATAGCTCTATTCTATATCAAATGTATCCATACTTTAATTCAAAATCAAAATTATCCAGTAGATAATAATTAATTAATACTTAAAGCGGTACTAAGACCCATTTTAACTTATACCTGCTCCTGCATATGTATGCACAACGAATTAAATATAGACAGCGTATAGGATTACATATATAAACGGACGCGTAATTTCTTCTAGTCTTGGTCCAACTCATTAAACCCTCACAGAAATAGGAAATTACACTAAAACTATAACCCGTAGATACAACCACAAAACTACTAAACAGATATCAAAGTATCTAGTCTATGGTTTAGAACGCTCGGCTATCGTGAGGGGTTATGATATCATCATCGAAGATATGTAAATTTGTATATATATAATGTATTGTATATATATAATGTATTGTATTATATATTTGTATTCTGTAACCATATATAAAAATAAAGAGGTTTGCAAATAAAAAAAAATTAATTATATATTGTTTGTTTGTTAGTTTTGAAAGAGCGTTTAACAGCCTGGTCATCAACGCCCGTTGGTTGTTGGTTTTGGTAAGGCCTAGTAATTAATTATATGTATTTTATCCTATCCAATGTATTTTATTTTAATTGAAGAATGTTTTGGTGTTTATTCCTCCCTTCAGTTTGTTTTACCAAAATGTAAAATAGAGAAATTTGTAAAATGTAATTAGTATCAAGAAAATTGTATTGTATAGGGGTATTCATGATCTTTGGTTTAACATGTTAAAGCGTGTTAAATGGAAAAACTCATGTTAAATCGAAAAAAATTGCCTTCTTTTACCGTGGTAAAACGAAATAACATTTAACATGGCTGAGAGTCTGTTACTTGGTCTGTTAAATGGAGAATGACGTCACACAATAGACCAGTTGAGATCGCCACCATTTTTGTTGTTGTGACAGCTCAGTTCTTTCGTGATTGTGGTATTCATATCCCTGTTATTAAACCAGAATGGATAATTTTGATGATACATTTGAGAAAAAAACAGTAAAAAAAACAATGTAATTTCATTCTGCTATCTGAAAATTTGTAAACGCTCGCCAGATAAAAATCTCACTATATGAACCATGTAATTAATCATAGGGGACATATGTTCCAGAATAAAGTTATTTTTTCATTTCATTTCATAAGCTAAACTTTCACACAAATTCCACTTTTCACTTACTCTAGGCATGTTGTAATTAATTACTTAAATCAAAACTGAAGTAAACAATAACATGAGGGTCTGGAAGGAAGGTTATAAACATAAAGGCTCATACAACAAGTTGCTGAGAAAATCCGCTAGGGGCTCTTATGCATTTAACATTTAACATGACTTCAAATAAGGCTGCTCACAATCTTATAGTTATAACATTTAACATGGTGAAACATTTAACATTTAACACAACATCATGAATACCCCAATAAGAGGGTATCTCAAAACAATATAGTAAAGATTGTACATTATATATTTATGCAATACATATATGTATAAAAAACAGATATATTTCTCTTATATTTATTTTTTTTAGAATTTTATTACTTTGGTTGTTTGAAAAGTTCATTATCTTCTGTTTCTGTAGGTTCTTGGATCTCTTTGAGTGATGTACTGTCAATGGTGGATGTACTGTTTTGGAATTTACAGACGAAGTGCTAAGGAAAGTTTAGTAAGTGAACACGAGATATTCATTATTATTGCATTTTTATTGAAAATTGTATTGTATTGTAGGAAATAGAATCAAATATTTTTAATTTTGGAAATTATTATTATTTTTTTTTTTTTTTATGTCATGTTATATTTTTATAAAAAAATAATGAATTAATAAAATTATCGATGAGGAGAAGATGGTTGGGGGTGCGGTCAATGAAACACAAATAAGTATGATTAACTTATTTTAATGTGCCGACGTTTCGGCTAGAGTTTCTAGCCTTCTTCAGGGCTAAAAACAAAACGGCTTTTTGCTTTTTTTACGGCTTTTTTAATTCTAAGTTTGACCGCTATTTGCGCTGCCACCATTAGGCGCTCAACCTTTCAGCGAACAGGTTGGTTTTCATTCTTCTTTTTTGTTTTCTTTCCCCTTTCTTTATTTTACTCTTTCCCCTTATTTTACTTTTATCTTATTTTACTCTTTCTCCTTATTTTCTCCACTTTTATCCATTTTCCTTGCCCGTGTTATAAGTGTTGTACACTA
>NW_027109445.1:224679-249583 GCF_000696795.3 Halyomorpha halys
CTTTTTATATTTTTTATTTTTCTATACTTACTGTGGTTGTTATCTTGTTTTGTTTTTAGCCCTGAAGAAGGCTAGAAACTCTAGCCGAAACGTCTGCACATTAAAATAAGTTAATCATACTTATTTGTGTTTCATTGACCGCACACCCAACCATCTTCTCCTCATTTATCATCCACGTTCAACTATCTCTCATAATCATAATAATAATAAAATTATCGTTTTTATCAATTAAATTGTTCCTATACTTTTTTTATGGTTTCATATTAAATGGGACCTTCACTATAAAGAGAATACTTCTTCAAAATTTTCTAATCCACAATACTGATGATTTCCCAAAGGAAAAGTATTTATAATGGAAATACGATAGCTATCCACAGTCGGATAAATTCGTCCAATTCAAATTCACTAAATATTTGATAAAAGGACTTATATCGGGGGGGGGGGGGGATATCGGCTTTGGCTGAGAGCTGGAAGGATTGTCGCTCAAGTGTGTAATTCATAAAGCCGTGCTTGGGCCTCTATAGAGCTCCGCTATAAATACATAAAGAGCCGAGGTGCCCTGAAACTTTCATGCCATGTGGAGATGGGGAGGGCCGAAATATTGTGGGGTGCCGGGCCCTCATAAATTTTGATTATTCACACACCCACACGGGCCGAGAGCGTAAACACTTCAGCAAAATGCTTTTCTTGGAGCATCCGTATCATAACAAAGATGGATCATATTTCCGATTCTCCACGAAGTCCTATGCAAGAACTGTATATCACTACTCATCGTTGTTTAATAATACCCAACAAATTGGAGGGGGAAAAAAAGGAAAAACAACGGTTTAGATATTATTATAAGATTCCATAACATAGCCTCTGAACTGAAACTGCAGTAATTAACTAACCAGTCAATGCTTCACTAATTCATGCTTCATTTGGACTAAAAAGAAATAACACAAATATATACTAAAATGCTTTCCAATTCAGTAATCTAGAAAAATCTGAACATTGAATTCAGTTCATTATTGTAAATATTTTGCACTTGTTTAACAAAAATTAATGGTTTTTATTTTTTTATTTCCCCTTAAATGTTTTTTATTTTCCCTATAAAATTATTAACAAATTTTTTTTATTTTTCTGTTGCTATAAAAATTCGTTATTTTGGATTTCTCTAGTTGATAATAACTAATATAAATTTTGTCTTCGCCAAGGACTCAACAGTTTAATAATATCTAACAAAACTGTATTGCAGTCGGAAAAGATCGGGTGGCCAATGCCGTTCGTAGCTCAGATGGTTAGGCCTATGTCTATTGAACTGAGTTCTGTGGGCGGTTCTATTCCGGCCTAGGATCTTGACTTTCCAATTCGCGGTTGCACATTAGAAGGGGTAATCATGATGTTGTGTTAAATGTTAAATGTTATAACTATAGGATTGTGAGCAGCCCTATTTGAAGTCATGTTAAACGTTAAATGCACAAGAGCCCCTAGCGGATTTTCTCAGCAACTTGTTGCATAAGCCTTTATGTTTATAACCTTCCTTCTAGACCCTCATGTTATTGTTTACTTCAGTTTTGATTTAAGTATTTAATTACAACATGCCTAGAGTGAGTGAAAAGTGGAATTTGTGTGAAAGTTTAGCTTATGAAATGAAATGAAAAAATAACTTTATTCTGGGACATATGTCCCCTAAGAATAATTACATGGCTCATATAGTGAGATTTTTATCTGGCGAGCGTTTACAAATTTTGAGATAGTAGAATGAAATTACATTTTTTTTTTTACTGTTTTTTTTCAAATATATCATTAAAATTATGCATTCTGGTTTAATAACAGGGATATGAATACCACAAACACACGAAAGAACTGAGCTGTCAAAACAACAAAAATGGCGGCGATCTCAACTGGTCTATTCTGTGACGTCATTCCCCATTTAACAGACCAAGTAACAGACTCTCAGCCATGTTAAATGTTATTTCGTTTTAGCACGTTAAAAGAAGGCAATTTTTTTCGATTTAACATGAGTTTTTCCATTTAACACGCTTTAACATGTTAAACCAAAGATCATGAATACCCCTACAATAGGTGGGTCACCTGTAGAAAACTAGACACCTTCTGGCCTTAAGCCTAAATGTGCCGATTTTTAGTAAGTTTTTCAATAGATGGCAGCACTTTCGAGGCAAATTTACTTTTCTTCTCATTTGAATACGGATTAATAAATTTCCCATGTATAAACGGATTTACCATCTAGAACCTCATAGGAGTAACTGAAATTGGTTCATTAATTTTTGTTATTATTTTTGGATTTAAAAAATGTATCTTCGTTATTATTTGTAAATCAGAAAAATTGAGCTTATAGGCACTTTACCACAAAAAATAAAACATATACTGTGGATTTCCTTTAAAAAAAAATTAAAAAATATAATAAAAGATCCGGAGGTCTCGGCTTTTCCTATTCTAATCGGATATCTTTATTTTTCTTCTTCAATTTTTTTCAAATTCTTTATTGTTTTGTAGTTATCCATTATTTATTACTGCCAACAATGTGAACTGTTTATTTGTTTCAAATTAACAAAATTAAAGGTTTTTGAAGAAAACATTTTGAAAGTTCGTCACTTAAGCCATGTCAGTCTTTTTCACTGAGGATGAGACCTAGATAATCTTAAATACCATTTAATTAAACATTGACGCGTCGAGTTTAATCAAAATCGTTTGAGCAATTTTCCAAAAAATCGAAAAATAATGAAAAATCGCATCTATAAATTGCCACATCCCAGAAATAATTATGCCCTAAATATGTAATTTCAGTTTTATACGACTTTACATTTTTTGGGCTAGGCTGTTAAAATACATACAGACATGCATAACCTTTTATTGTTAAGTTATTTGAACTCAGAGGACCTCAAAACGTGAATTTCCGGCTACTTATTCTATAAATAGATAATTAAAAATTCGCATTCAATCACTTTATACATTTGATTAAACTCTTTTTTTTTTTATACATATATGCATATTCAACACTGATAACAAGTCCACCATAGATCCCAAATCATTAGGCAGCTATTATCATAATAACGTTTTTTTAAAAAAAACATATAATAATTTTAAAGACTAAATGATAATAATTAGAGGTAAAGTCTGGTGTGATCACACAATTTTCTGCTTACCACCCGACTACGAGATGAAATTAATCTCTGTACGTTTCGAAAATATATTTATATATTATTCGGAATGACTACTCTCCCTTACTATATCTTTCATACATAGATAGGTCAGTGAAAGTAAAATTTGTCTTGTATATATTTGTGTATGTGTAGAATTAAAAAAATGGACCACAGATCATACTAAATGAGTTTTACATAATGTATAAAAAATTAAAAATTCGCCTCCAGTAACTTAGAGATTAAAAATAATTAATTTAGAAAAAGACCGATCAGATTCAATTTTAGCGCTCTTTATTAGATCCCTCAACCACGAATTTACATAGAAATGGGGAAAAAATGAAATTTTTGGATTTGGGTTTTTTCTAAGCGTATACCTGAAAATTCATAACTTGCTAGTAGATTTTATCATAAAAGTTACCTTAATCTACCAGGCACATAACCATTTTAAATAAGAAATATCTGTTTTTCACAACTGACCGTTTTTGAACTTAACTGGTCACATATACGCAGAAAATTTAACGAGATCCATATATCCACCAACCATTTTTTTGGAACTTATAATGTATGGTCCCGTCATAAATTTTTAATGTTAAATGTATATATTTGGGCTCACTTTTCCAACAAATACATTTGTATTTATTACTGTTTATTTATTTATTTATATGTTTATTATCACTAAATCGTATACATTTCCATTTCTATTATGCATGTGTATGTACGAAAAAAACAACAAATACATATCCACACTTTTAAGAAAGCCACATAATTTAATTAAATTACGATTTTCATAATTAAATTCGATGTACACATTCGATCCTTAGGACTCCATCTTAACAAGAGACTTACATGGAATCCACATACAAGACTGAAACGACAAGAAACTGCTCGTAGATTTCGATTGCTACAACACCTACTTGGCAAAGTTCCTATTCACTACTTTTTTTTTTCGTAACCCCTGACAAAAAAAAAAAAAAAAAAAAAGAGCAAAACATAAACATTCCAAATCCTAGGAATTAAGCTCTGGGGCTCTACCAAACCATCAAATTTCTCCCGCATCCAATCCTTACAATCCAGAATCCTACATAAAATTCTTGATGCTCCTTATTACGTTACAATTAAACTCATCCACAAAGACCTTAACATACCATTCGTTGCAGATTTGGCCCAAAACAGATATGCGTCTTTTCATTCCAAACTCCTTACCCATCCTAACCCATTAATTCTTAATCTCTCATCCTTAGCAATCCTTGAATCTCTATAATACTTGTTTAATATTTAATTTAGTTCATACTCCATTATGTAAATATGTCAGAATTATAGTGTTAGACAAACTAACACAATAAATATTTCTCTTTCTTTATAGAAGGAGAAAAAAGGGCACTTTGCTTCAAATTCTAATTTCCTTTAAAATTGCGGCTTGCCGAATACTTGCTAAAAGCTATTCAATTCTATCATGAGAACCTGAAGAAAAACTGAGGTAAATAAGAAAATTCGCGTTTCGGACACAGTGAATCCATTCAACGAGGTTCTACACTTATTAACGATAGAGGAACCATCCCACAAAGTATAACTGGAATGCTGATATTTATTATTTGTGGTCATCCACAAATGTTCTGTTTTTTTTTTGTAATGGGAGACATAAAAGAGGATGAAAAGAAAGATACTTGACCAGCCTGGAGCCGATGATAATTCTTCTTTCCTGGCGGTCCTCCGGAGGGACAAGATAAGAGGGTAGATCCTCAAGGGAGGCGTTACGGAATAAATCGTCTTTTTCGAGGGGGCGCTGTTTTTTAGGGGAGTTTGCATGGGGTGTGAGTCAGCCAGGATTCGGCCCGCGGGACTTGCCGGCCCTTCTAAAAACCATTAGCCACATCTCTCCTCCAACAGCCTGGTGCCTCTCTCCGTAACAAATGATATTTCCCACTTTTTAACCACAACTTAAATCTCGGCCCTTCTTCCAGGGCGTCACAAGGGAATCGGCTTTCCAGTTCCCAGGCTGTTCTGTTCAAAATAAAGACAGGTATTTATGTAGATTTTATAATCTTTTTATTTTATAATAGGCGGGATTCTTTCTGTTTGTCTGATGGAACTCGAAATCCTACGAAAGGATTCCACTTTCACTTTTCAGCCACTGCTTCACCATACTATATAATGGGAGCCGGTTCGAATCCGGCCTAGGGCGTTGATTTCTTTCATTGAGTGGCGGTCCCAAAAAATGAAAAACTTGATCCCAACTATGGTTAGGCAGTATAGGACTCCAATAGGAGTCATGGCCGAAAAAAACAATCATATAGCATACTATGAAAAGCTTCCACAGTTGGCATTATGTGTCCAACGAGTTCTCATAGCCTAGTCCCCATAATACGTCTTTCGGAACACTTGATCCAATGTTGAAGCAAATGTTCATAGCATCATGTAGAAGCGACTTTGGAATAAATATGTGAACATCCATCACTCGCAACACTTCTCTTTTTGGCTGCTAAGAAGCTAATAGAAACCAATAATCCCACCAACGCACACCCCATCCCCTTCACCTTATGGCACATCAACACTCAAGAGGTGAAGTGTTCAAGCAGAGTGTGTTGCGTCTATCAGAATGATGGCTTTCTTTTTCTACCGATTTAGGCCGGTTATACACTACAAACGATATTGTAAAAATCTTTTATTAAAGAAAAAATATGGTTGTGTGAGCTCAAATTTGAAAGGATAAACCATTCATAAACGTTAGGCTCTTCGCACTATATTCCATAAAGATGGGCTTGGACCCAACACAATGCTATTTCCTGTTACGGTTGGTGCCGCGACAGTAAAGTGTAGTCGCGCAACGGGTTTATACGATATAGTAATCACTGCTAAGGTAGCTAAAAATGAGATATGGCATAGATTAGAGAAGCTAGGGTGGGACGGTTAACCTAAGAGGAGCCAGTTTTTGAGGATCCGTACAACACTGGAGAGAAGTAGACTCGAGGCATGGAAAAAGGAAAAAGTTACACGAATTAGCGAGTAGCAAGCTTGAAGAAAACTAGTCCCAAAACTTGTGGATGTAATGAAAGAAAGATTATAGGATGTGAAATTAACAATTCTTAACCAAGTAGAGGTACTCTGGTAGAGGCCCGACGGGACTCAAAGATGACGTAATTTCAGACTCTTCTGAATGGGATCTTAAATAATTTCAGTAAAACTTGAAGTCAAAAAGCATTTTAATAGTGAATCTATTTGAACACGTCCAGAAGATTTCTGTAAATTAATTTTATCGATAATAGCATAACATATTATTTATATCGTTACGCAACTAAATTTAAAGTTTGTTTGCTAATAAGTTATGAAATAATATGCTCTGGTCTTGATTGAAATGCGTAAGAACTCGATGAACTTCTAACATCCTTCTCTAGGAAGCTACAGCACACTTTTGAAACCAATGGGCAACGTTAAATATTTTTTCGTTATTATTTTGTCGAGGTGTGTTATCTTCTTGATCCTGCTTGTCAAGAAGTCCACGACAATGCTTGTTCAGTTAATAAAGGTAAGGTAGTTGACAAGGAAGATGACAAGATAGGATAAGATAACGAGTAACAACCGTTATATCTCAGAGGATGGTAACCTCGTCCTACCGGGTACTATTCCTATAAACACGATAAGAACATTGCAAAGTAATATGTTTAACAATTAATAATATGTAAAAATAACAATATGTGTTTATAAAATACAATATTATATAAATTTGAGAGCTTCGGTGAGGCTCGAGGTGCTGCGCTCTAGTGGATTGTAGTTGAACTCTTTGTTCCTCTCGCTACAGTTTAATTTTGTAGTTTTTAACATATTTTTGTTTATTTTGAAGGTTTATTTTCGGTTTTTTGGTTTGTTTTTCTTGGGTTTTTTTTCATGACTAGCTGTCTGACTCAGCTGTGGTTTCTTTCAGTATGTGTTTGGGTGTCATGAAGTAATATACCATCATTATTTGAGACGTATTTTCAGCTGTTGGCGCGAGATGCACTGCATTTTGTCTTCAGATGTGTGTTATAGTTTCTGTTCTGGCGATGCCTGGAATAGCTAAACGTCAACTGGAAAGTTGTTCACTGGCATTTTAGAGAATTGTGGCTTTATAATCGGAATCTTCCAATTGTACTTTAACAATTAACATTCATTAATACACAAAGTTGAATCTCTGTAATTTATCACTGTAATGTTATTAATACCAAATGTTTCTAAAAGGAAGATTCATTGACTTATAACCCCCTCAATTATTTTAAGCAGATTTTATTTTAACAGTAAGGGAATTAAACATATCTGTATCAAATATTTTAATAAATCAAAGTTGTTTGATTTTCATAAACATTACAAAATTATTTTAAAGGCGGTTTTTGTAACCTGTTAATTCAATAATATAAAATAATATAAAGGTAAAGAAAAACTTTTCAAGAACTGTCGATTGCAGCTATGGCAATTACGGATAGATTAGCCACAGAAGAAAGGATAAGACGTCTTTTATCGGACAAGTATCTTTTGGGGACACACATTACAGCCACGCTTCATCTTCAAGATACGATAACTTGTATACCACAAATGGATATAAATGTTTCATATCTTGAAATATACCATTATTGAAATAAACTTTTGGTAAAGATAAAAATGTTAGAGAACTTATAGTAAGTTCCATAGATGTTTGCAGATTAATTTAATTTAACTCTATTTTAAAACATGCTTAATCCTTAGGAGTATACTAGTTAATAATAATCTATGCTGTAATAACTGAGTAGTTTGACCATTAATCAAATTACAGTGTCTAACTTGAGTGATCACGTTTTATGAATGATCATTTTTTTTAATTTTAATAAATTAGTTATTTATTTCTGTACGCGTCAATTTACAATGACATTACAAGAATAATGGATGGTTTAGTAAAATAAAAAACCTGTGAAATCACAATTAACTTTTAAGCCTTCAAAAAAGAAACAGACGAACTTCTAATATTAATAAATTAAGGAAATAATTTGAGAAGAAAGTATTACTAATCAAAAATTACAATTAATGAGTTAATTCATACACTTTAATTCTTATTGAAAATAAGGAACATTAAAATTAATTAATTTGGAACTGGGTGGACAGGAAGTGATAGAATAGAAGGGATATGTACAAGAGTGAAACACTGGAGTCTGAAACGTACATCTGAAGAATCAAATTTAAAAAATGAACTTCACATTTACACAAATTGTCATGTATTCTCATCTACAGTAATTATACATGAATGAAATAGGTCATCTAATGACCTCTGCTTAGCTCAGTGCCTCTTGTGACATGTCAAATAAGGCAATTGCTTGCATTGACTCCGTTACTGAATTATCGACAGTAGGAAATTCTTTTTCGCTTATTTTGCCATAGAAGTGTTATATTAAGGTATTTACGATGTATTGTTACTTAACAAAGAAAAATTTAAATTATTTTTCTAACAAATTTTGTGATTCATTGTATCTCTAGTTTTGTCACCTAACAACCGAAGATAGGCCAGTTTTGTATATATATGAGGAATAATATATTTTATATCCTCATAATTAAAAATGTTCTGTATTAAACGTTTAAGACATCAAGGAACAAATATGATTCCTTGTCAGTCTGTTGGCCAGTAGTCAAATTTGTTTTGGGTTATAATCCATCGAACGGTGTATCTAGCCGAATTTTATTATTTTTTTCCGGAATTGTGCGAGTTGGTACTTGGTTTTTCCAGTATCAGTTTTATCAGATTCCATCAGTTACTTTCATTAAACGATCAGATATACATGTCTATAAGTATTTTCCTCAGTTATATTTCAAAAACGGCTTATCAAATTTGGCCCGAACTTAAAGGAAAGTTAGGGATAGGTGTAAATTGGGTTCAGTATCAACTTTATCATATTCCGACTCCTGCTACCAATTCCCTAAAAACCCCAATCAATAAATCCTGTTGCATAAATTATAACAATTAAATTTTTCTACCAGAAAATATCATAAAATAAATCCCTCGCCATCACGAATTTCCGAGTTGGATGTGGTAAAGAACAATTGAGGGAGACTATAAAATTGACTACACTAGCCCAAGAAACTCCATATTCGGAGTTTCAACTAAGTTCTATGAAATTTTCAAAATTCTAGAAAATCTAAGAGACAACCTATTTCCGGTGGAACAACCCGTTCATCCCAACACACAGAACAGTATTTTTTCACCTGAATAGATATATTTTTTATAGATTTGGATTAAACATCGGAATAAATTTAATTTCTTTAAAAATCCAAAAACTAATGTGAAAACAAAAACTTTGGTAAATTATTCACTTGAATTTTCCAACCATCGGACTAGGAATAGGAAAACACAAATGAAGTATTGCCTTCGGGAGGTTGGATAGGGCCATTTCAACTTGAGAGCACCTGGGAAACCCAAAGATAAATCTTATAAAGCAATTCATGAGTCTCTTCAGTCTCAACTTTAGATCTGCAGATAGCCCTCCATAGACCAAGGAATCGTGGTCAAAGTGGGGGAAAACGAGAGAGGATAAAAGTGGTGTAAGTTATTTTGTTTTTATCAAAGTAGATTATAAATTTCTGAGTACATTAACTTCAAATGCTTTTAAATTGTTAAATAAGGTTGTGATTGACTAGTTTTGACAGAAAAAATCTGTTTTCCCTGTTATCTTAAAACTCTAGATTTAACTTCCACCACTACGCCTCATATGGATAGGATTTTTCCTTTTCGTATACAAAACCAACAACATATCTCAAATTGATAAATGGAATTTGGTCCAGGTGCAGTCAAATAAAACTCAAATAGTAAATTGGTGTACTATTTTTATTTGAGCCAACGTTTCGCCCCAGGTTGCAGGACTTCATCAAGGCTGTTTTGACGGAAGTCAAAGTCAAATTTTTCTGAAAAGTTTCTGATACAACACTATTTAGTGTCAGGACTATTTTTGTCTTGCATAAAATATTATAGAAAAAAAAATCCATATTTTCAGGGTTAGATGAAAAGTTACGATGCTGCTAGGACCACAAGTTTTTGCCACCTCTCTCTTTATAACATCAACTTTTTTTAACTTGTAAACATTTAACTTTCTTATTTAAACAAAAATATATTTTTGTAGCATTTTTCCCTTTTCCATTAATGGGTCTAATTGTGTATTTGACTTCATATTAAGCTTTGGCCTAAATTCAAAAGCTTAAGTAAAATCAAGTTTGGTTATTTATCTTTTCTATGAATCTAAAAACATAATTGATATTTGTTAAACCTACCCTAAAATTCTTGAGGATTTTAACCCTACATAAATATTATATTATAAGGTTTTTACAACTAACCATCAGGCATCTCATATGATTTTTGTCTTTATCCATGATGTTTCAAACTACATAGCCCATTATCAAATGTTAATCCAATATTTACATATCGATCATATTATGTACGTTCTATAATTATGATTTATCTTAAAATTAGCTAAACTTGTTCTATTAAGAGAATATTGATTCTCAAAATTTTCTATATTTATAACTTATTTTGATGGATTGAAGTCATTTCTGCATTCAATTGAGGATTGGAAGACCTTGGAAATTTCATATAGGCTACCGAACATACCAACAAATCCTACTTTAAAGAACTATATTCTACGATTATTTACAATGGCATGTAATTTTTAAACATCAAACACAAAACCATTCTTAAAAATGAATTCAAAACACTCGTCTTATATATATTATAGGCTTGTAAACCATGAAGTACATATTTTTTAATTTGCTTCTAGTAGTAAATATATTTTAATAATTAATATAAATTCATCTGCAACATATTTAGACCAATTATATTTAAGGAAATCGACTTTCGTGAGAGTAAAAGTTAGGTATAATATAAAATAATTAAGCAAATCATTAATTTAAATATCAATGTTATGAATATAAATAATAGGAAATAGAATATGCCTAGTTGACACAAATATGCTCAAAATTAATTTTTTTTACTACATGCAATATTTGAATGATATTCTACCAACCAGCATACAAATTGTTCCAAAATATTGTACATACATATTACAGAAAAGAAAAATTAAAATAAAATTGGTATAATATTTATTCATTTTTTAATTTTTCAAGAAAGTTTCAAAATTAGGATCTCTTCCCCTTTACTAAAGAACTTACTTGATTCTATTTCAAAAACTTGTTAAAAATTAGGAAATATTATGAAATTTCAAAAATAGATAATATGAATAATTTCCGAATTATATAGAACTATAAATTTTCACAAAAAAGAAATGATACGATCATAAATTTGAAGTTTTGAGACTTTATTTGGCCAATTAGGCACTCCTAATTACTTGGTCACTACCAAGAGGATGAAGGCAGGTGTAATTTGATAACATAAAGTCAACATTAGAATGGACGGGGTTGATTTCATGTACTATTCAAAAGTTGTTCAGTTAGTATGTACGTTTTTACGGAAATGAGTATATTTAGAATAGATGCTAATACTTATGAGAAAAAGTAAATCATTAGAGTATATTTCCACTCTATACTTGGCAGAACTAATACTAAAATATGGAATACTGATAGAAAGGTATTTTTATTTTACATTGTTGTATTGTTCAAACATTGGTATAATAGATGGTTAAAGAATAATTATTTATTGAACAAAGGTTACTTTTAAATTTGAGTTTGTGCAGAATGATTTCTATGAAATAGGTTATTAATTCCCCTTTGATAAAACCTCGGACCTTAGATAGCATTCTATATCTTATCACTAGTTTTAGGAAATTTATTTATAAAATAGTCGAGGATTTTGAAAACACAACATCGGTTTTGATTAACTTTAGTTATTAAATCTTGAAGGTTCTGTATTTTCCCTGTCGAAACACATGATCATTAATAGAGTAGAATAATCGGACCATCCTTACACTTCCCTAAATGCCAATAGAAACTGACATTATTATTATAATCACTATAGTAAAATGTTATTTTGTTCACTCATATTTTACCATTGTCTACCTAACATTTTGTATAGTGCAAACTTTTTTTTTATTTATATCATTGGTTTAAAAAAAAAAATTAACTAGCATTAAATATACCACTTATAGATATAATGCTATGTAGGGTATAAAAATAATATGCATTAATAATTTTTTAAAAGATAAAGAAAATTTGTAGCAAACTAACTTTTTAAGCAATTCAATATTTAAAAATTATAATACTCGACATAAAGAAAAGGAACAGCAGTTATGTAATTATTTATCCAATATCAAAATAATTTCTGAGTAAGTAATAATTCCATAAAATTACTTACCATTCATGAGAATTATCCAGAATTATAAATGAGAGCTCAGGATGATTTGGAAACACAATCACTTATCAATGAATTATCACATTAATGATAATATAAGATCAAGAAAAGGAGAGGATGTTACTCCATCGATGGCTGCTGTAAGACTGAAGGGTGGACAGATCAGCGGCAGGTCCTGAACTGCGGAGAGACAAATCAATCCCCTTCGGAGCACATTCAACAAAGGAGCTACCCCTTTTTTAACCCTTCCATATGGTGAACACATATGAAAAAAAAAAGCCATTTAACCCTCTCCCTTCTACTATCACATTAAACCTTTGAAAGGGGTAGCAACCCTTTCAGAGCAGACCCCCTTTTTTAACAGGCCTACAGCGATGGCTCCCATTGGTCGGACTGAGCATGCCTAGACCGTCAGCCAATCCCCATTTACATACACCAGTATGACTCACTAGCTACGTTGCCATGATACTATCAATAAACATGGCTCACTTCACCATCGGTTCAGAATAAAATATCTTAAATTATCAGATCCCACCATAATTATATCTGAGATAAAAAATAGTTTAAATTCAATATTCAAGAGATATATATCATTATAAACAATGTTTAACGGTTGTCTACATAACTTTACATGATAAATTTAATAAACAAAGAACAAAAATAAATAAAACTATAAATAAATAGAAACAGAAATATTTTATTTTTAAAAAAATTGTGTGAATTTTGCACTTCAATAATTACATAATTAAAATATAATTATTAAATTATGGTTTTAGTTGAAATTTAATGAACAGAAGCAGAATTGTTTAGAAAATTGACCCAATAAATCATAAATAAAAACTAATTTAAACATTATCATAACAAATAACCTATAATTAAAAGTTTTTAATTATTAATAATTGAAGGTAATTTGCTTTACACTAAAAAATTCAATTTCGTTAAAAAAATTTAGGTTTTTAAGTAATGATTTTTCATTTTTTATTTGTATTGTAAGTAATCTCAAAATAAATAAAAAATATTTATCAACTCTGTTTGTATCTACATATGGAAGTAAAATCATTAAAAAAGCCCTTACCCCTCTTTGGACCAATCACCTGCTCCATTATGAAGGGTTGCAACCCTTCCCTCACAGCCCTTTAGTCACTCAGTTTTTTATAGGGTAGGACTAATCCCCTCCACATTGCCTCCTCTATATATTCAATTTACAACCTTATCTATATATTCAATTTACTTATTTAATTTATTTTACTATATTATTAGTTTAAGAAAAATTATTATAAAATATGATAATGAAATCATATAAAAAAAAATAATTATAAATGACAAAAAACTTATCAACAAACACACAAACTTCATTAATTCATGTTTCATTGTTTTCAAATTTAATGCCATATCTTTTTTCAAGAGCCATTTATAAAATCGATATTAATGTAATAGCAACAAATATTTATTTTTTTTTATAAAAAAAAAATTGAAACAATTTTTATATTTTAGCCACTTTTAATTTATAATGAAAACAAATAGGTACTCCTTATTAGTAAATTTTATAATATTTACAAAAATTCTGGTGTTTTTTCCTGGACCTGGACTCTTATCCCTGAATATATAGGTCCAGCTCAATGCTTACAATAATTAATGCCTAATATAATTTTTAAATAATTCTTTTTAAGTGTAAGTGAGGCAAAATTAATCCTAATTAACATACTCACTCAAAATAAGTTATTTTTAAAATTATGTCTTCCTTTGATTAAAATGTTTTACAGTTCCCATCACAGACTCTGCGCCATAATGCCTCTCATCATTTACACCGATGTTATGCATGCCACTGTTGTAAACGCTTATTTAAAAGTCAAAATTGAAAATGACTATCTTCTGGTAAGTATAAGCAGGCCTGTATTCTTTTAAGACTTCAAAGAAGAAAATACATCCCACTAAAAACGAGGAAACAAAACTAATTTTTTTTTATTAGGAAAATGGTAAAGAAAGGGCCAGAATTATTTACGTTTCGTTAAGAACTGTTAAGAAGTGTTATTGTAAACAACTAGGGGTAACTTCATAAATCATAAATATCAGAGCCAAAAATACATTAGAACCTACAAGGTAACATTATCTAAATAGAGGTGATTCGAGAACCTTATGTTCCTGTAAGAATTCCTAACCTTGGTTCTAGAAGGGCAAGAGCCTTTCTCTCTCGAAGAGAGTAACTATAACTTGAGTATTGTCCTTGTTCAAGCCTTACTGTGTGATGACAATGAGATGATGTTTCCTTTCAAGCTCTAAAAGACAATCTATGAAGATCCACAAAGAAAATCTATAAATATAAAAGAACAAAGTTATGTTGGAAGAGCTGGAATCATAGTTAGATTGATGCATGGGCATAGGCAGAGGAGAGCAAGGGTTAGCTGCTGCTTTTAACTAGATTTTTGGGACCCAACGAAAAAAAAAAAAAAATAGTGAACTTGTCTGGCAAATCATTTCTTTCTGGAAAAATGCTGTAATTATTAAGGTAACATTGTTGAGTTGACATATTCACAGATCACAAGATCACAACAACACCTTTGAAGGGACAAGATGAATATATGTCGATTCTTTGGTTAAAAAAGGTAAGATTCAATGAGTGCAATTATTCATCATACTCTTGGGAAAGGAATAACAAAGAACCTTTTTTTAGATTCCATCCTGCCTATTATAATGTACTGTTTGCCATTTTAATAATTTCAGAATGTTTGTTGAAAATAAATTAAAGAAGGCAACTATCATAGAAGAGGTGGTTAATAATTTTGCGAGCAATCTCAGAAGGCTAATTCTCTCATAGCAAACCTCTTCATCAGCTCTTATGTTTCTCTATTTATTGTGTTATTAAATTAATTTATGTACAATAATTAAGTTTATGCTCGATGTTCAATAATTTAATGTAATAATAACTAATAAAAATTTAAAAAGTAATGAATAAATTTTATGAAGTAGCAATAAAATGGTGATGGTATTTCTTGGAATGCGGAATTACATATCTTTTTTTTATCCAACATTTCTGAATGGAATATGTATATAAAATATATATATGTATGTGTCTAATGGGCTGAGGTCCGCTCCTCCTTGGTGAAATCCTGACTGCGCCCATGGATTGATGTATGCATAATAAATCACCATTATAACAAGCAAGTACTTATCATTAGCTGACTCATACAGGTTCCAGTTCTGTAGGAATAGCTTCGCTCCAACTGTTACTGAATGGGTCAAAAAGTTGGCTCATTATAACCAATCATATAAGTACAGTAGCATCAAGTTGGAATAGATATTTGAGAAGGCTCAAGGTTAAAACAGGAAAAATCAAAATGACTAGAGAAAATTTTGCAGGGTCACCTTTAAGAGATCGAACCTCAACTAAAGTGGTTTCATCATGTCTTCAGAATGAGAATGATACAACAGGAATGAGAAGGTATTGATGAAGGCAAATACAGAAGGACAGGCTCCAAATGAATCGCCAAGAGATTGTCCTATATGAGAAATACAGACTAAATTCCACACCTTATATAATCTAATTTATGATTGATTGGAGAAGATGGTCGGAGGGTGTGGTCAGCAAAGAAACAACATAAATAAACAAAAAAATATTTATTTATGTTGACGTTTCAACCTGAGTTTCAGGTCTTCATCAGGGTGTCTAGTGGAGAAGGTTGGCTATAAATCCAATTTATGATTGAAAAAACTGTTGATTTTGAAAACAAAATTGTTTAATACCATTAGAGTCCAACTAAAAAAACTTGTTTGTATGTTTGTGGAAAGGTCATAGTTAATATAACATATACATGTTTATTCATAAATATAAAATAATAATAACTTCTACCAATCATGGTTGACAAGTCTAGTTAATTAGGTAGGGGGTATCAACTTCTTTACTGTAGGTACAAAATTAAATAAAGATAGTTTTTTTTTTTGCTTTTAAGAGTGGAGAAACATCTATTGTATGCTCATTATTTACTACAAGGGGACGTAATATGTGAGATTCCTGCTTATTAAAAACCTTTAGGACTCGATTCCTATTCTTACTACATTAAGAAACTACGATCAAACATTACATCCTGTGGGACAGAGTGGCTATGTTTTTCTTCTTTCTCTATTATCTGAGCCACCAACTCTTCCACCTACTCATCTTCGAAGCAGTTATGTTGGCATTGAATGGGACCTTTATTGGTAACATTGTCCCTAGATAGGTTGTTAAGGGGTCACACTGGTCTTGGGAAGGTAGATGAGGGCACAAATGTAAATGTGGTCTTTTGAAGGTTATTTAGGGTCCACATAGATCTTGATGCAGATACAGTGTAGCCAAAGTCGTTTAGCCTATAAATGGCTGATGATAAGGCAGTGTGGTCTTAAGAAGGTCAATGTGGGCCGAGTGTGGCTTTGGAAAAATAATTTAAGGATAACATTGGCATTGGAAAGGATGTTGATGAGGAAGATCAAGAGGGCTGAATCTGGACTGGAGAAGATCGATTTCGGCTTAGAGACTTCGTTCAGAGATCACATTAGTCTTGAGAAAGTCGTTATGGAGTCACAGGAAGATGGTAATATGGTAGTGTGGCCTTAGCAAAGCTAGTACGGGAACAGTATGGCCATGATAAGGTCGATAAAGGTTCAATGTAGCCTTGGATAGTTCGCTGATAAGATAGTATGAACATTGGAAGATTGATAGAAACCCTCAGTGTGGCCACTACCCACCGGGGACATAAATCTTTGAGTACATCAGGATACGTTATATGATGCTAGGTCATGTAGTACGAGGTTCGCTATTATCAACTAACATAAAATTTTAGTTTTACCTCTTTCTCCCACTCTATTAACGTAATCTTGTCTAACAATTCAAGGTGTAGCGACACTGTTACCACCTGCTCAACACCGCTTTAGCTACCGCTAGAACCGTCACAGGCCGACACGACGCGATCTAGCTGCCGAGACGTGAACCACTTCAGTCATCAAACAAATGTCATGTATTGATATATGCACTATTTCTTGTAAATATTTTAACTTTATTTGTGAATAACGGTGTATTATTTTTAAATTATTTGAATCAATAAATATTACAACAGATTCTTCTGATCCACTAAAAGCTTACATCTTATAAGTAGCTTCTCTCGATGGCATTTCTAAGCTAAGAGAGATCACTCTTGGCAATCGTAGCATCCGACTGTAATCCACCTCTCGGACTCACCTTCTTATAAGGCAGTGGGTAATAGTTCACATTAGGATCAGTACATTCTATCGCTATTTTGGGGGAAATGGAACTGTGTTATTATTTCACGCTGTCTTTTCTGGATCTCTTCTTTCCTAGACCCTTTATCCTTTCGCCAGGATCAACAGCGAATACTTGTTGAACTGAATATCCTCTTGGCTGTTAGCGAATATCACAGAGTAGTATTTGTTCCTGCAAGGTCCTAAAGCCAATATCTTAAGGAATGGAGTTTTCGTCTAGAGGCCTTCTGATTTTAGAGTACCACGCCTCTTAAACTAGTGCCAACACTAACTGTACAAAATATCTCGAAAAGGAAATGGAGCTTTTGTGTCGTCCACATATTAGAGACAAGTTAATTTTGATCAGTTGATAGTGCCTAACTGAAGGAATATTTTCACAAAAATCTTAACCCCTACAGTGACAGCTCCGCTAGCCCTCCCTTAAACCTTTGAGAGTTTTTAAGTCATATCGTTTTATTCCTCTATATCTCATCTAAAAAAAAGTTCTATATGTTTGCACACATTTTACTTTCACCATAAAAGGCAAAAAATATACAAACATTTCGAGTTAAAATTCACATTTTATGTAATTTTAAGATATAACAATTTTATTTGGAATAATATCCAAAAATATGTATAGTAAAAGTTGTAACAGGTGAGTCCTCCCTGTTCTAAAATATGTACTTAAATAAAATTTAGGGAACCGGGAACACTTACCAAAATGTGTCTCACATGTGATCAGTAACTCATGATGCATGTTCGGTTATTGAGGTATATCTAGCTGTCTCTTAGTAATTTTTCCAGATAAAGTTTCTTTCTTACCAGAACCGATATATTATAACTTCGAACGGTACTTCATATCTTGTGAGCATACTAACGCTTTTCTAAGTATAATTTGTAAGTTTAACTAAATAAAATATGGACATGAATTTTTATTCAAAAAGTTGGAATAAGCTATGTTGTAGCCAAAAAAATTACTTATATAAAAAACATAACAAAATAAGAAAAAATAAATAAATAAAATATAACAATACTAATTTAAAAAAAAAATTAAACTTTAAGTAAAATAACCTCTTGAACACAATCATTCCTATTTACATTCCGCCTGAAGAACTCCGAACCGAGCTGTTCTCCCACTGTGGAGGGAAGTGTAGGACTCCAGATAGTACAAGAGCCCAAGAGAAGAAAAAAGGCAGTTATTTCACCCCAATTTTTGATTACTTTAATGAAAACTATGTATAATTACCAGTCAAAATTGACGAGTCTGCCAAGTATAGGTAGGGGGAATAAAAAATGGCGACCGTTTCAAAACGTTAAAATAATTAATATCTATTCGGAGCTCTATATCTTTAAAACTACCAAGAACAATAGAAAGTCTAAGAGAGCATCATTTAAAGTAGTGTTAATTTTCTAAAATGTAAGCTCTGATAGAGCTATTTACGTTCAATAGTTCTGGAGATATAGCTTTTTAAAAAGCAACATTTCATTAAAATGTTTTATATACTGAAAGGTCAGTAGTTGGTGAATTTTTTTTTAAAAATCTATATCTCAAAAACCATTTGACGTACAGATGTCTATTAGCACTTAAATTAAAGCTAGTTTAATGTGCTATTGAGTAGTTCCTTACGTTTATTTTCGTAGGAGTAGTAGTTTTCATAATATTTGCTAAAATAAATTGATTTATATAGGGGTTACATTTTAGCAAATTTATACTACTTTAAATAATGTTCTTTTAGATTTTCTGGTGTTTTTAAGATATAGAGCTCCGAATGAAAAATTAATGTTTTGAAACAGCCACCATTTTTTATTTCCCCTAACTAGACTTGGCAGACTCATCAATTTTGACCAGTAATTATACATAGTTTTTATTAAAGTAATAAAAAATTGGGGTGAATGACTTTTTTTCTTCCCGGCTCTTGTACTAGGAGATCCCGGTGTTTCTCTCTCAACCACGTTACGGGTATTAAAAGCCAGTAGAGGATGAACGAGGGCGTTAGCAGTATGTACAATTACATTACATATTGTATATTAATAACAGAAATGATTGAGAAAATAATTGAGAAAAGCCAATTATGTTTACATTTGTGTGTGTCTGCCATAATTACTATGTATGTCTCACATCTTCCATTTAAGGGGTTTGTCCTGACTTCTCAGTGTCATATCTTTAGCACTGAAACTGATTTTTTGCAAATTTATATTTAACAAAATGTATTATTTAAATATATTGCTTTAATCTTTAACTATATATATTATTTTGTAAAATTTCATGAACATGTCATTCACTTGCACATTGGACTGTGGACTTATTTTATTTATTTTAAAGGGCTTAGCCGAATTTCACCCCTGCTTGTTATCATCTATGTCGGTCCATATAATTATTATTGTTAAATATTCTGGTGATTATTGTCAATATGTAATCGATTAGTTTAGCTTTATTTGTACTTTCATGCTTTACGTTGTCTATTCTAGAGCTATAGGATCTAAGTGTTGTTCCTCAATACCCGAGGTGAAAGAATGTCCAAATGACTTTATCAGGGGTATCCATGACTTTGTATTAAATGTAAAATGTTTTACCATGTTAAATGTTATAAGTATAGCATTGTGAATTTAGCTATTTAAAGTCATGTTAAATGATAAACGCATAAGAGCTCCTAGCGGATTTTCTGAGCAACTTGTTTAGTAACGTTTCCCTCCAAAACTTCATGTTACTGTTTACTTCAAAGTTTTGATTACAGTAATTTATTACAACAAGTGAAAGTATAATTACAACAAAAAAAGTGAAAAGTAGAAGTGTAAAAGTTTGGCTACTGATTATATTTTTTAAAAAGTCCAAAACACGAGACAAAAGAAAAAAAACACAAACGACGAGTAAGTAAACTAACATAACAAATAAAAAAGTGACAAGCTCAGCTGGTCTGTGGCGTGACGGCATTCTCCATTTAACAGATCTACTAACAGACTCTCAGCCATGTTATATATTATATAGTTTTAACATGGTAAAAGAAGGAAATATTTCTCCATTTAACATAAGTTATTCCATTTAACACGCTTTAACATGTTAAACTAAAAATCATGAATAACCCTTTCAGGAGGCTCTTCGGTGAAACCACACTTACAAATATTTTTGTCCTTTTATTTTTCAAATAATGATTTATTTTCACCCTTGACTTACTTTTTACTAATCTATCCGAGGTGGCCTACCGAATGTAAACTTATTCTTGACTTTTGGACTTCTTTTGTATCAACATACTATTTAAACTCCGAAATCGGTTGCATCAGCACCACTGCACTTATGCCGGAGATCTGCACCTGTCGGTCTATTCTTCATTTATTGACTTTTGTATCTTTCTTTATGCACCCCTACTTCATTTTCTACTTTTTTCTTATTTTTTTCTTTCTTACCCACGTAATTGAGTTATGTTAATCACATGTAATTATAGTCTTATTTACTAATTACTCTTCTTACCTTATATAACTTTATGTTTTATTCCTTTGATTCTGTTATTTTACGTACATAATTAATTAATTTTATATACGTTTTCTTTCTCACTTTTTTCCGTTTTATTTTAAATAATTTTTATTACCTACATATATTTACTTCACTAGATTTTGATATGTATATTATTTTTATTTTATTTCCTCTTTCTTAATTTCAATATTACTTTTTCTCATGCAGCATTTGTCTTCTTAAACTATAAATTTTCTTTCACACTGTGCATGGAAACATTGATACTAATTAAATACGGTTTTATTTATTTGTGTTCCTCATTCACTACACTCCCAACCACATTCTCCTAATATAACATCCAAAGTAAACTTTCATTACATTATTAAAAAATTTTCGCTTTCGGCTTTTTGAAACTCAACATAGTTATATTATAATAGAATTGCTATAGTATTCATTAGTATTTAAAAAAAAAAATCAATATTCTTCTAAATACAAATTCAAAAAAATTAAATATGGTAATAAATATGATAAAAGCACATGATGTTCCTAGATAACGCTACAAATCCTGCTTAGACTACAAGAGCCGGGAAGAAAAAAAGAGCTATTTACGCCCAATAGTTCTCGAGATATAGCTTTTTAAAAAGCAAAATTTCTTAAAAATCTTCTGAAAAATTAATAGTTAGCTAATTACCACTGACATTTACCTTCGTAGGAATAGTAGTTTTTATGATATTTGCTAAAATTAATTGATTTATAGTTGTTCAGACAATAAGTTTGATTAATGATAAACTTCATTTCAGAATCCATTGGACGTACAAATGTTTGCCAGCGCTCAAATTAAAGCCAGTTAAATTTACTATAAAATAGTTAATAATGTTTATCTTTGCAGGAATAATAGTTTTTGTGATGATATTTGACAACATAAACTCACAAAATGTTAATTTCTAGTTGTTCGTATAAAATGTTGGATTTTTGAAAAAATATATCTCTAGATCCATAAGACGCACATATTTTTGCCAACACTCAAAATAAAGGAACTTTAACTATAAAGTAGTTTATGACACTTATCTTCGTAGGGGTAGTAGTTTTTATGATATTCACATATGAATATAAATTTGGCAAATGAAAATTTGTCCGTACAACTATAAATCAATTTATTTTAGCAAATTTCATGTAAGCTATTACTCCTTCGAAGATAAACATCATAAAATACTTTATAGCTCATTAAACTAGCTTTAATTTGAGTGGTAATAGACATCTATACGTCAAATAGTTTTCGAGCTGTATCTCGAAAACTATTAAACGTAAATAACTCTATTAAGGCTAATATTTTAGAAAATTTGCTCTTATTTAAATGAGGTACTCTTAGTTTTTCTTGTGTTGTTCCTACTTTTTGAGATATAGAGCTCCGAATGAAATTTTTTTATCGCTTTGAAACAGCCGCCATTTTTTATTTCCCCTGCCTATTCTTGGCAAACTCATGAATTTTGACAAGTAATCATACATAGTTTTCATTAAATTAATCAAAAATTGGGGTGATATAACTGCCTTTTTTCTTCTCTTGGGCTCTTGTACGATTAATGCCGCATTCCTGTACGAAGAGTATCCAGCTATTTTTTATCTTATTATTATTATATAAGAGTAATAAAATATATTATTATTTTTAAACTATCACAAACAACCCTCTTTGTTAATTGAACTTTTTGCAAACTGGTTTCTGTATAACGCTTAGATAGATATACGATTATATTATTATTTTTTCTTTTTTTTTAATGTAGAATAAGCAAATGATGGAGACGATGACAGAAGGGATGGTAGAGAAGAAAGCTAAATGGATAGCCACCGGCGACAGAGCACGTAGCAGTAACATATTCCGGATGTGGCGAGGAGACGACGTGAGGGCCATGGGGACAGAACTCATCCCGCATTCTCTCCGCCGCACCCTCGACAAAGGGGAGAGATTTTTTACCAGCGGCGGTCGCCGAATCATTCCCCATCATTGTACCTCGGGGGAGAAATTGCAGGGAAAATTATAGCCGCCCCTTCCCTACCCTTAATGCCTTTATACCGGTCAGCCCCCGCTACAACTAAATCGAAACATTTATTTCTGGTCAGAGTTGTCCAGCGGAACAAGTTACAGTCCGATTGTCTTCAGCGTTATCGATCCGACCCTTAAGAAGTTCAGTTCCTATCATGAATTGACTGCGTAGTCGTTTTTGGTATTCTGTGGAGTCGAGTTTTCAACTAGGGTTAACAACAAAACATAGCGAACAATTGGAAAACTCCATTCTTCAATTTATCGCAAGTAGAAAAGTATGTTATAAGTTATGTAAGGGTTGAAGATATGAGAGGCCGTTGTAGGTGAAGCAGCTCAGGCGTCACCTTAGCATCTCTGATTCCAGCCTTGGCGGGTTGACATTTGATTCGTAGCGGTTCCACAGAATGGAAACCAGATTCCTCCTCCCCACTCTGATTAGAATATGTTGGTTACCCATAGAATAACTCTAAAAGACCAGATAAAGGGAAAAAAGAAGGTTTATAAGATATGTTAGTAATAAAAATTCCAAATAATTTTTCATAGGGATTAATCTAGTTTTGTAATAAAATATGAAGACATGTACACTGTTCCCATCCTCTCGCCGTTGGCTGCCACTTACAAAACCTTTAGGACAGGTAGCACTGAAGTGTTTATTACTGCAATCTACAAACTACTAAGGAAGAAGTTACTTCTATATTATATGTTTATAAAATATTTGTAACCTCCGTATAAATAATGTTTAAGATAACGTTTTATAATGCTAAATAAAACGTACATTACTTTCTCTTAAGAAACTAGTTGTACTTTCCTCCGCCTTAACAAGCCGCTTCTTGCATAAAAGCGTGCGTATGGAGAGGATAACATACAGCTTACCAACCTATTCTAATTAGAGTGGGAAAGTCTAAGGTTCATTCATACTCTAAATTATATGTGGTTTTTATTTTACACGCAATCTGGTCAATTCTAACAAATCGGAAGAGGAAGATTTAGCCTTGAGGTAAACCACCAGAGTGGGAGTGTTGAATTTTCATTCCGAGTTGTTGACCCGCCTAAACCGGAATCGAACCGACAGCGTTGCAGACTTAAAGGTTGTTAAAGTGGCGCCTAAACTCCCTCAGCGATAACGGCCTCACTTTAAATTTTACTATTCTAATATCTAATAATGACACTAAGGACAAGTTACAACACCTTTAAAATATTCTATGATTCGGTTTTGCATAAATCTTGTCATTAATTCATCACTATTTCGGATTCATTTGAAATAATCAGGTAGTTGTAGATCAAGTGATCAGATAGAACAGACAAACTTTTTTTTTTATTTAGTACTGGTCCATCACCTTTTTTAAAAAAATAAACGTGTTGTTCAACTTTTTTTCAGTGATATAAAACGCCAACTGTTAAAGTAAAGAAGTGCAATCAGAATTAGCTGGCTCAATTTTTAACTTCTCATGCAGGAAAGCAGTTTTAAAGATTTGTGGAACATAATAGAAAAATATTACGTTAATAATTACAACCCTGTCCTTTGGTACGAATGATTTTTTTATCCGAAATGGATAACGAGAACCTTCATTAAGAGGGTCCTGGTATATTTCCGCCAGCCTACTTCAAATATTATTAATTGACCACTGAAATTCAGTCTCATTTTATATCTACAATATGTTACATAATATAATGACATGCATTTAGTCCAACTTCAAATAGACTGGCCATTAATTGCTTCATTCTCAATTTTGTAGTCCACTAATCTTATAATATAA